>NC_073302.1:299535838-299758240 GCF_027595985.1 Sorex araneus | reverse complement strand
CTCAGACCTGCGGGCTCAGGCCCTTGGGGCATCGCCTCTCGTGGGGCTTTTCCTGCTGCTGCCCCACTGGGCAGAGCAAAAGGACTTTGGAGGATCACTCTCCTTACCGCCCACGCTCTGGGAGGTTAATGCCACACAAGCTTCCCTGGGTGGTGGTGAGTTTTCTCTGGGGGCCGGGTCCAGCCGTAGAGCTGACTGTTCCTCACTGTGGTCGGGAAACGTGGACAGTGCTCCACTCAGGGGCTCCCCTCCCCTCGGAGATGTCCTTTCTGGGCTCGTTGACCGAGGAAAGCTCTTCCATCGGACGTCATGCCAAGGTTTCCCAGCGGGGTGAGGCTTCTGCTTGCCCCTGTGTACTGTTGCTCTTTGCCCTTCACATTCCCATTGTCCCACGACAGAGCAACTCTGGGCTCTCTCTCTCTCCGCCTGCGGGCAGAGGGGGCTTGAGGCCTATGAGAAGACTAGACCCAGGAGCTTTGAGTTTCCACTGCGAGACCTGGATGGAGACGAATCGGCCGTGACTCACAAAGGACCGAGAGAGACGAGAGTGCTGGCCTTTGAGTGTAGCCAAAATGGAATCTGGCACCACCCCACCTGAAATGATGCAAGACTTTTCTAGTGACAACTTTTTTTGTGACTTGTTGGTCCCTGGTATTTGGTCTCTGCTATCCTCAGTGCACCCTCATTCTCCCAATGGGGCTGGCCCTGTTTCTTGTGCTGACTGAGATGGACACGTATTGCGATGCCAACACCACCCACCACCGCTCTGAATCCTCCCAGCCGCTGTCCGTGCTGATGCTGTGCTGAACCCGAGTTTTTGCGTGTTTCCCTGCAGAGAGAAGCAGGCAGAGGCCTCGGACTGCAGAAAACTCCCCGCACTCTGGACATGGCCCTGTCCCTGTTCGGGATCATTCCAGGATGTTCCGAGAGACACGGAGAGACTCGGTCCTTCCTCTCCTCAGGTTTGGGTTGCCCTTGGGGCAGGTAGCTCTGTGGATTCATCGGGACATTCTCCTGAAAACTCTTGTTCGCTTGAATCTGCGGAAATGTAGAGCTCATCCCAGCTCTGGCATCCCCTGGGAGGCCTCTGAAGTAGATCTCCTGAGGAGGCCAGAGCCAGGACATGCTCCCAGGGCCCTGACCCACAGGCACAGTGATCTCTAGAAGCCTGAAGCCCACGTAGCTTGGGACCGCGTAGGCCATGGCTTTCCGTGGTATCTGACTCTCAGGGGCAAGGGCCGATTTTCCTCACACGAGGTAGGAGGCCGTGCGTGATTCGGGGCTGAGGGTGTGACTGTCCTCGGTCAGAACAGGAAGCAGTGACCTATTTCTCTCCACCCAAACCTGGCAGTGGAAATTCGAAGCTCCTGGGTCTAGGTTTCTGATAGGCTTAAAGCCCCCTCTGTCCACAGGTGGAGAGAGAGAAAGCCGCGACCGGCTCTGTTGTGAGACAATGGGACTGGAAAGGGCAAAGAGCAGCAGGACACAGGGGCAAGAGAGGCCTCACACTGCTGGGAAATCTTGGCATGGCCTCAGATGGGAAGAGCTACCCGTGGTCAGCAAGCCAGAGGGACATCTCTGGGAGAGGGGAGACGCTACGTGCACCGTGCAAGTTGTCTGAAACAGAGGGAGCCACTGGCGCCATCAAAGGGAGAATGGCCAGCTCTACAGCTGAACCCAGCATCCAACAAGAACTCACATGGTAAAGGGAAGCCTGCGGTGCCACCCTCCCAGAGACCAGGATGGTCAGGAAAAGTTCACCCTGACCTCTTCCCGATCTCCTCTGAGGTAGAAGCCAGAAAACCCTCCTGGAAGTGGATGCCCTGAGGGCCTGAGCCTGCAAGCCTGAGAGGGCAGGTCTCTGGCTAGGGCCTGTGAGCACAGTGAGAGGTCAGGGCCATCCGGCAGCAGGTGTCAGGGGACCCTGGACGGTAAACAGAAAGTGGCCACAGGAAGAGAGCGAGACAGGAGGGAGGGGCCACAGGAAGGGGGGGAGACAGGTAGGGAGGGGCCGCAGACAGGGAGGGGGGCCGAAGGTAGGAAGGAAGGGGCCAAGTAGGTAGCCTCAAGTGTCAGCATTCAGCACTTCCAGAACATTCCGGCCACTAAACCTCCGGCAGACACTTTCTCTGCCCTCAGCTGCACTATCAGGCCCAGATCATTTCACCGTAAGGGTGAACTACTGTTCTTCACACACTTTCTGCTGGGAACCCTTTTTTTTAAAATCAAGTTTAGAGAATTATTTGTCACAAGGAGTACACCAAAAAATTCTTTAGGGACTGTTATTCAGGCAGGCTCCGGTGGTGGTGGGTGTTCAATTTGAAGTCATGTTGGTGGAAAGGGGTAATGCCGGTGGGTTGGTGTTGGAATGTTAAAGGTAATAAATTATTTTGAGCAACTTCATGAAAATAAAATTATAAAGGAAAGTTTTAGAATGATTGACAAATGGAAGGACTGAAATCCCCACGAAGCCCTCTGGACCCAGGACACAGCACCGGGGCATCCTACCCGAAAACGACAGGGAGCCGAGAGATTCTCTCCAGCACTGGCCGAGTCAAGTGTCCAGAGACCAGGAGTTTGGGGCCACCTGCAAAGTTTGGGTCTCCCCCCACCAGCACTTGATGGACACGGCGGGCCCCCACCCACTCGGTCCTGGAGCCTATCTAAAGGGGAACTTCCAGGAAGTGGATCCTTTCCGGCCTTCACCTGCCACGGGGATGCAGCATCTCTGAGCCTTGTCCACACTCCCCGATTTAGCAACGTCGAAGGCCACAGCAGAGGACCGCCACAGAGTTCAGGTGAGTGGACTCTCCATCCACTCTCAGACAGGATGTAGGTCCGGGGGGCTCTTGGAAACAGGAGGTTTGGCTGGGGTCTAGATTAGGGAGAGGAGGATGTGCCAAGGCAGGGTAGGAGGGGGGCATTCCTGGGTGCGTGTGCATGGCGTGTGGGATTCCTTATAAAGTGCACGGCAGGGCTCTGTGGGATAATGTGTGCATGTGTGTGTTTTCCTGTGTGCGCGCGCGTGTCTGTGTGCATGTGTGTTTATGTGTACGTGTGTGTGTCTCTGTGGGCATGTGTGTGAATGTCCTTCTGCGTGTGTGTGAATGTGTATGTGGGTGTCTGTGCGTACACGGGCGTATGTATGTGCGCATGCATGTGTGTGTGTGTCTTTGGGCATGTATGTTTGCCTGTGTGTGAGTTGCAGTGAGTGGCCGTGTGTAACTCTGTGAGTGAATCAAGCTTGTTTCTCCTTTCTTTAGGAGGCCGACTGTGCCGCCAATACCCAGAGATGAGTTCCTGTGTGGGGACGACCCGCTCGGCCCAGAGGCCCTGCAGCCCAGAGAGCCCAGGCCTGGAAGGTGTCCCCGGGAGGAGCCCCGGAGCACGAGGACCCCAAGGTAAGTGTTGGGCTGGTGCAGGGAGGAAGTGGGAGGGTGGACAGGCCCAGAGTCAGGCGGGAGGGGAAATGAGCGTGCCCACCCTCTGCCCTGTCCCGTCTCTCGCGAGCTTGGTCTTGGAGCTCATCACGGGTCAAGTGGGCAGGCCTTTCCCATCGGGCATCCGTGGGCCATGGGCAGGGCCCCCTGTGCTCTGGCCTCAGACCCTGCCAGGCCCCAGCTGCCCTTTGCCGCTAGTGCCAGGGGGTGTTGGCCCGTGTGGGATGGGCTGCCCATGCCGAGACGAGTCCTCTCAGGCCCCCACGGGTCCCAGCCCTCTGGGGCCACAGGGGCTCTGGGCTGGAATCTCCCAGGGGACCCCTGGGGGGATGGGGTCCTCGTCCTCCTGGCTCCAACTGGCCAGTCCCTCTCTGACCCTGCACCGGCTGGCAGAGCCCCTGCCTCACTCTGGCCCTTCTCTCCGCAGGTCAAGTGCAAGGACTGCGGCGCCTTTGGGCACCGGGGCAACGGAACCTCAGGTGCCCCATCAGACGCTGGCAGGGGGCCCTGGTTCTCCAGCCCCCTGGGGACGCCCAAAGGAAAAGGAGAACGTGCCGCCCCGTTGTGCACCAGCGGCCCTCCAGGGGCGTCCCCTAAGGCCTGCGGATCCAGGTGAGTACTGGCACGTTGCCGGCAGCTCGGGGCTCCGTCCCAGATTTGGTGTCTCCCAACTCCCATAGGATGATTGGCCGGGCATCCCAGAGAGTAGGGGAAAGGAGGAGCCCACCTCCTCCCTCCCAGAGAGCGCCTCTCTCCTGGGGCCCCAAATGCCAGGGTCGAGGCACCCAGAGAGAGGCCCTGGGGGGGTGGAGGACGGAAGGCAGTGGGACGGGCCAGCAGAGAGGACGCTGGTGCAGAGGCCCCGCAGCTCTCCCTCCTCTCTCCCACAGGCTGGGCGACGGGTCAGGAGATGAACGATCGAGGATGGGCTGGGCTGACTGACTCTCTGATGTGCTGTTTGCAGGCTCATTCCCGGGAGGGGATCTCTGCCGAAGGGATGCCCCGCGACACAGGACCAGAAGCCCCAGGCCTTAGCGAAGGACGGCAAGGAGTCCTGGGACTCCGTGAGGGTAAGTACGGAGGGGCCAAGCTCGCCCATTCCTTCATGATCCTGGGCGCTCCCCCCCCACCCCCCGCCACCGTGTCTCCTCTCTGGTGTCCCTCTCACTGTTCAGGGTCCCCTGACCTGTCCCTCCTCTGTCCACCCCAGTGTTCTAATGTTTGTGGTACCTTCGTCAGGGTCCCTGGTTTGGGTGTGAGCCGGGGACGCAAATGTCACTGTGTCTAATTGGTGCTTTTCTCTGTCTTTCCTTGCAGCGGCCATGCACAACCCGGCCTGCGCAGGTCCTTGAAGTACCCGTCCAGTCTGAGGAGGTGCCTCGCGGACAACCCCAGAGCAGTCCTGAGTTGAGCCCCGTTGCCGGGAAAACACCGGGCCTTTCGCCGAGCTGTGTGCCCGCTTCTAGGAGCCCCGCATGGGCAGCTGCCCGTACACCTGTCCTGGCTCCCAGCCGCAAGCCCCGGGCACTCATCCAGTTGGGATGCCACAGTGGCAGCGATGGAGCAGCAGGCGAGAGAGCAGCAGGCAAGAGAGCGGCCAGCGCACTCACAGACGCCACCCACAGTTCCCCGAAGAAACGGAGGCTCGGTCCCTCCCCCTCCCCCCAGGGAAGCAGCCCGGGCACAAGATTGGGCAGCGGCCACCGACAGGACACTCTGGTCCCTGGAAATGAATGCCCTGTCCACACCCCAGTTCCTGCCCAAGCCCACGAGAGTGGCCAACGTGATGAACAGGGGCTTGAAAGAGGCTCCCAGCCCCAGGCTCCTAGTAGCCACGGACAGGAGGTTGCGGCCTGCCCTGGGAGCCCTTTGCCTCACCTGGGGAACCCTGTGGGGGTCCGGCCTCTCACCATGGTGTTCCGGAGGCTGCAGGGGGACCGCTGGAGCTGTGGGTTCCTGCCTGTCAGCTCAGACTCCTCTGTAGCGGCCCCTGAGCCCCCTGCTTGCAGCCCACCCGCCGTAGGCCCGACCCCGCGCCCCTTCAGTGTGCTCTATGAGGACCTCCTGGTGTCCTCGTCCTCCTCCGACGAGAGCGAGCCCCCTGCTTGCAGCCCACCAGCCGCAGGCCCGACCCCGATCTCCTTCAGTGTGCTCTATGAGGACCTCCTGGTGTCCTCCTCCTGCGACGAGAGTGAGCCCTCTGCTTGCAGCCGACCCGCCGCAGGCCCGACCCCGATCTCCTTCAGTGTGCTCTATGAGGACCTCCTGGTGTCCTCGTCCTCCGACGAGAGTGAGCCCCCTGCTTGCAGCCCACCCGCCGCAGGCCCGACCCTGCGCCCCTTCAGTGTGCTCTATGAGGACCTCCTGGTGTCCTCGTCCTCCGACGAGAGCGAGCAAGACTGAGGCCAATGCCCACCAGCCTGTGCCCCCGGCTGCATGTGACCCGGACTCTCCTGTTACTGTGGAGGATACCTACGGGCCCAGACTGTCTCTGGGGGACCCCTAGTACCTAGCCCAGAGCAAGGGGGACTGTTGGCAGTTGGGGGCCAAGATGGGACTCGCACTCAGGTGCCCGAGAAGCATTGTTCCAAGTTAGGACTCTCAGGAGAATTCCAGATCCTGCGTCTGAGGCTGTTTGAATTCTGTCCCCACAGACTTTGCAGAAGAAGACGGTGGGATGAACAGCAGCAGAATCCTGGCCTTTCGTTCTGCTGTGGCCGGGGCTAGGACCATAGCAGGTACCATGTCGTGTGCGCACGCCAGCGGTGCCTTGACTTGCTGGGGTCTTGGGTCGTTAGGTGGGCTCTGCATGTGCCCATGTCCCATGTAGGGGCAGAGCAGGATGGGCGTGTTATTGGGACTGTGCCCTGGGATGTCATCGGGACTCCCCATGTCAGTGACTTTCCTCCAATAAAGTGTCTGAATTGCACCTATGTCTGGTCTCTCCCTGGGAGGCATCGCCCGTCACGCACATCCGGGTCCCCTCCCCCTGGTTTCTCATCCAGCAGAACCAGGATGGTCAGAGCCAAGAGCTCGGGAGAGGTGTCTTGTCCTCCTGACTGGGCCGGGTGGAGGTATCTCTCAGCTCAGTCTCAAGTTGGCCCTCGACATGAATTTGGGATTTGGAAGGGGTACGTGTGGGATTCAGTGCCAGAGAAAGGCACCAAGCCTTCCAGGCCCCTCCTCATCTGGGTCTGGGTCCCATCCATCAGGATCCCCTTTTCCCTCCCTCAGCTTTGCTTGGTCTGTTTCTCACCCATCACCCGCTACACGCTCACACAGAGCAACTCAAGGACGGGTCGGGCACATTAATGTCACTAGGGCGCCCCAGCGCTAGAAGACTCCCGTGAGAGGGTTAGGGGGTCACAGCCATGAATCCCAGGTAAATTCTCATTCCATGCAGAAGAAAAACTATGCATCAAGTAGGCACTCGTTACCAAGCATTCCACTGGTCACTCCTTTTTAAGAAATTATTGGCGATCTTTTCTCTGTCTATCCGTTCTTGATTTTGATGGTGGGACAGTCATTGAGTAAACGTATATATGTTTCTCCGGGGCTTAAGGAGTCCCTTAGGACACGGGGCACTAGGGTTAAGAAAAAAGACCTGCAGGAATTCCTGACCCTTACTTACATTGGTGAGGTGTAAGGTCTCCCTGGTTTCCCCAGGAAGGTACTATTGAAGAAGAACGTTGGGGGAGAGTAGGAGATTGCTTAAAAGATTACTATGAAACCTTTGGGCCTGAGAAAGTTCCAGTCCAAGCCCTTTCCTATTGGAAACTCATTCATGATATTCTTAAAATTGATCATCACTCCCCTGAAGTAAGGAAGATTGTCCAACATGGGAGAGATTTCTTAAGAACATTGTCATTGCCCCCCTCAACCTGCTCTTGGGTTGTGATTCCTGTGCCCAACAGTGACAGCCCTCCCGCTGATAAGACACAATCCAGAGATTCCCATCAGACCAAGGCCCTTTATACACCCCTCCCTAAAGAGTCCTCCTGATAAATTATCCCCCACTGATGTTCCAACCCTGGAGAATGAGACCGCCCATTATCATGATAATGAGTCTCTTCCCCCTCTTGGAGCCTTTCCTACCTTACCCCCACCCTATCCTAACTTGAGCCTATTTCGGCCTCTACACTCCCTTGCGTGCCTAAAGACCCTCCTCTTGGTGCTCTGGTTCTCGATTGGATTTCATTTCCAGTGCCCTGGATAGGGCCCAAAACCACTGCTGGCTGGCCCCTAATGACTGATATCTTTTATCAATCCTGCCTGGCACCCTAAATGCAAAACAAAGCACAGTGTGAAGGGAAACTGCTGTGCGGGAATGACACCCGTGCCACAGCTGTCCCCGCCCAGCCCCGGAGAGCACGTCCACACAGCGTCTCAGGCACGCCACTGGATTCGCAGCCAGCGCTCCGTCAGGTCAGACGTTTCTTTCAGGGAACCCAAGAGGAGCAGAGACTGGCGGGAACTTCCCGAGAGAGACCCTACAAGCATGTGTGGCTTCGGCAGGCGGAATCTCCAGCTCGACTGCCCCAGCAGCTCGTGCCCATTGTTAACCTGCTGGACGCTGAGCCACAAGGAAGCAACAGGCAAAGGCACGAAGCAGCTTCATCCCGCTGGGCCCCGAGGGAGGCGGGACTCTCCAGCACAGAGTCAGCATCCAGGAGGCAGAGAGGGGAGGATCCACACGCACACTGCCCAGGTGAGGGGCTGAGCCAACTCCAATACTCCCAGGTCTCACTCCTCGGTCTGTGAAGTGAATCGACTGAAGCGTTCCCAGGACCCATTGCCAGGATCAGGCACTGCTGTGACTGGAGGGAACCTCGGCCAGTGAAATCCGGGATTGGCTTCTCGCCAGACTCTGCACTGTGCTCACTCTTGGCCTCTTGACCCTGCCCCGTATGAGCACCTCCATCCCCTGAGCACTGGGGCTTAATGGCTCACTCGTGGGCTCCAACCCAGCTGCCCCCGGCTCAGCTACTCGGATACCACATTGCTTTCAGCCCCTGCCATCAAGCACTTCTGCTCTGAGGATCTGTCCTGCATTTCCCACGAATTAGCCCCCGGGAAGTATTCGTCACTCAGAACCCAGCCTGTCACTAGCAACCACTCTGAGCTCCGCCTGCTCCCCTCCTCCTGCCACATCCTTTAGGTCTCTCAAGGTCCCACTCCTTGACTCCTCTCGTCCTTGTAAGGGACGTGGCCTTGTGCCTCATCTCCAGACATTCCCCTGTCCTCGACAACCTTGCACGAGCAGTCCGGTACTGCCCTGAGCCCCTGAGCCCCTGCCCTTTCCTTGTCCAACCCCCAAATTCAGAAACTCTCACACCCTGTCCACAGGAGTCACCGACCCAATGCACCTCCAGGAGGTGGCAAGAGCCCCTCTCTCGTGTGGGCACAGCAGCCTCCTGGGGGCTACTCGGGGCCTTTTGCACCTTCACACCAGCTCCTGGACTGCGGTGTCTGCATCGTACCCGCCCCCAAGTCCCACAGGGCCCCTCACTCTGCTGGGGGTGAGCAGAAGTGAGGCGACTTCACGATGACATTAGATTGAACAACCACCCCCAAGCCTGCCCGAAGAACAGGCCCTAGTTTTTTTTTTTTTTCTATTGCTTCTAACGAATGATTCGCTAAATATGAGCATAAGAGTGTTCCCAGAAGACAGTGTGTGAAGGACAGTAGTTCACTCTTGAAGGCGACATGAGCTGGGCGTGGTAGTGCAGCAGAGAGGTAGAGAAAAGTGTCTGCCAGGGGTTTAGTGTCCAGAAAGTTCTGGAAGAGCTACGTGTTGACCCCTGAGGCTAATTCCTTGGGCCGTACCTACCTGTGGCCCCTCTCTACCTGTCTCACCCCAATGAGTGGCCTCTCCCTACCTGTCTCGCTTCTGACCTGTAGCCACTCCATGTTTACTGTCCAAGGTCACCTGACACCTCCTGCAGGTGGCCCTCACCTCTCACTGGGCACAAAGGCCCTAGCAGGGACCTGCCCTCTCAGACCTGCGGGCTCAGGCCCTTGGGGCATCGCCTCTCGTGGGGCTTTTCCTGCTGCTGCCCCACTGGGCAGAGCAAAAGGACTTTGGAGGATCACTCTCCTTACCGGCCCACGCTCTGGGAGGTTAATGCCACACAAGCTTCCCTGGGTGGTGGTGAGTTTTCTCTGGGGGCCGGGTCCAGCCGTAGAGCTGACTGTTCTCACTGTGGTCGGGAAACGTGGACAGTGCTCCACTCAGGGGCTCCCCTCCCCTCGGAGATGTCCTTTCTGGGCTCGCTGACCGAGGAAAGCTCTTCCATCGGACGTCATGCCAAGGTTTCCCAGCGGGGTGAGGCTTCTGCTTGCCCCTGTGTACTGTTGCTCTTTGCCCTTCACATTCCCATTGTCCCACGACAGAGCAAACTCTGGGCTCTCTCTCTCTCCGCCTGCGGGCAGAGGGGGCTTGAGGCCTATGAGAAGACTAGACCCAGGAGCTTTGAGTTTCCACTGCGAGACCTGGATGGAGACGAATCGGCCGTGACTCACAAAGGACCGAGGAGACGAGAGTGCTGGCCTTTGAGTGTAGCCAAAATGGAATCTGGCACCACCCCACCTGAAATGATGCAAGACTTTTCTAGTGACAACTTTTTTTGTGACTTGTTGGTCCCTGGTATTTGGTCTCTGCTATCCTCAGTGCACCCTCATTCTCCCAATGGGGCTGGCCCTGTTTCTTGTGCTGACTGAGACGGACACGTATTGCGATGCCAACACCACCCACCACCGCTCTGAATCCTCCCAGCCGCTGTCCGTGCTGATGCTGTGCTGAACCCGAGTTTTTGCGTGTTTCCCTGCAGAGAGAAGCAGGCAGAGGCCTCGGGACTGCAGAAAACTCCCCGCACTCTGGACATGGCCCTGTCCCTGTTCGGGATCATTCCAGGATGTTCCGAGAGACACGGAGAGACTCGGTCCTTCCTCTCCTCAGGTTTGGGTTGCCCTTGGGGCAGGTAGCTCTGTGGATTCATCGGGACATTCTCCTGAAAACTCTTGTTCGCTTGAATCTGCGGAAATGTAGAGCTCATCCCAGCTCTGGCATCCCCTGGGAGGCTTCTGAAGTAGATATCCTGAGGAGGCCAGAGCCAGGACATGCTCCCAGGGCCCTGACCCACAGGCACAGTGATCTCTAGAAGCCTGAAGCCCACGTAGCTTGGGACCGCGTAGGCCATGGCTTTCCGTGGTATCTGACTCTCTTGGGGCAGAGGCCGATTTTCGTCACACGAGGTAGGAGGCCGTGAGTGATTCGGGGCTGAGGGTGTGACTGTCCTCGGTCAGAACAGGAAGCAGTGACCTATTTCTCTCCACCCAAACCTGGCAGTGGAAATTCGAAGCTCCTGGGTCTAGGTTTCTGATAGGGCTTAAAGCCCCCTCTGTCCACAGGTGGAGAGAGAGAAAGCCGCGACCGGCTCTGTTGTGAGACAATGGGACTGGAAAGGGCAAAGAGCAGCAGGACACAGGGGCAAGAGAGGCCTCACACTGCTGGGAAATCTTGGCATGGCCTCAGATGGAAGAGCTACCCGTGGTCAGCAAGCCAGAGGGACATCTCTGGGAGAGGGGAGACGCTACGTGCACCGTGCAAGTTGTCTGAAACAGAGGGAGCCACTGGCGCCATCAAAGGGAGAATGGCCAGCTCTACAGCTGAACCCAGCATCCAACAAGAACTCACATGGTAAAGGGAAGCCTGCGGTGTCACCCTCCCAGAGACCAGGATGGTCAGGAAAGTTCACCCTGACCTCTTCCCGATCTCCTCTGAGGTAGAAGCCAGAAAACCCTCCTGGAAGTGGATGCCCTGAGGGCCTGAGCCTGCAAGCCTGAGAGGGCAGGTCTCTGGCTAGGGCCTGTGAGCACAGTGAGAGGTCAGGGCCATCCGGCAGCAGGTGTCAGGGGACCCTGGACGGTAAACAGAAAGTGGCCACAGGAAGAGAGCGAGACAGGGAGGGAGGGGCCACAGGAAGGGGGGGAGACAGGTAGGGAGGGGCCGCAGACAGGGAGGGGCCGAAGGTAGGAAGGAAGGGGCCAAGTAGGTAGCCTCAAGTGTCAGCATTCAGCACTTCCAGAACATTCCGGCCACTAAACCTCCGGCAGACACTTTCTCTGCCTCAGCTGCACTATCAGGCCCAGATCATTTCACCGTAAGGGTGAACTACTGTTCTTCACACACTTTCTGCTGGGAACCCTTTTTTTAAAATCAAGTTTAGAGAATTATTTGTCACAAGGAGTACACCAAAAAATTCTTTAGGGACTGTTATTCAGGCAGGCTCCGGTGGTGGTGGGTGTTCAATTTGAAGTCATGTTGGTGGAAAGGGGTAATGCCGGTGGGTTGGTGTTGGAATGTTAAAGGTAATAAATTATTTTGAGCAACTTCATGAAAATAAAATTATAAAGGAAAGTTTTAGAATGATTGACAAATGGAAGGACTGAAATCCCCACGAAGCCCTCTGGACCCAGGACACAGCACCGGGGCATCCTACCCGAAAACGGACAGGGAGCCGAGAGATTCTCTCCAGCACTGGCCGAGTCAAGTGTCCAGAGACCAGGAGTTTGGGGCCACCTGCAAAGTTTGGGTCTCCCCCACCAGCACTTGATGGACACGGCGGGCCCCACCCACTCGGTCCTGGAGCCTATCTAAAGGGGAACTTCCAGGAAGTGGATCCTTTCCGGCCTTCACCTGCCACGGGGATGCAGCATCTCTGAGCCTTGTCCACACTCCCCGATTTAGCAACGTCGAAGGCCACAGCAGAGGACCGCCACAGAGTTCAGGTGAGTGGACTCTCCATCCACTCTCAGACAGGATGTAGGTCCGGGGGCTCTTGGAAACAGGAGGTTTGGCTGGGGTCTAGATTAGGGAGAGGAGGATGTGCCAAGGCAGGGTAGGAGGGGGCATTCCTGGGTGCGTGTGCATGGCGTGTGGGATTCCTTATAAAGTGCACGGCAGGGCTCTGTGGGATAATGTGTGCATGTGTGTGTTTTCCTGTGTGCGCGCGCGTGTCTGTGTGCATGTGTGTTTATGTGTACGTGTGTGTGTCTCTGTGGGCATGTGTGTGAATGTCCTTCTGCGTGTGTGTGAA
The DNA here is from genome assembly GCF_027595985.1 of Sorex araneus. Taxonomy (NCBI): domain Eukaryota; kingdom Metazoa; phylum Chordata; class Mammalia; order Eulipotyphla; family Soricidae; genus Sorex; species Sorex araneus. Next base: position 299,745,702 of record NC_073302.1, on the reverse strand, counting down.
TGTGTATGTGGGTGTCTGTGCGTACACGGGCGTATGTATGTGCGCATGCATGTGTGTGTGTGTCTTTGGGCATGTATGTTTGCCTGTGTGTGAGTTGCAGTGAGTGGCCGTGTGTAACTCTGTGAGTGAATCAAGCTTGTTTCTCCTTTCTTTAGGAGGCCGACTGTGCCGCCAATACCCAGAGATGAGTTCTGTGTGGGGACGACCCGCTCGGCCCAGAGGCCCTGCAGCCCAGAGAGCCCAGGCCTGGAAGGTGTCCCCGGGAGGAGCCCCGGAGCACGAGGACCCCAAGGTAAGTGTTGGGCTGGTGCAGGGAGGAAGTGGGAGGGTGGACAGGCCCAGAGTCAGGCCGGGAGGGGAAATGAGCGTGCCCACCTCTGCCCTGTCCCGTCTCTCGGAGCTGGTCTTGGAGCTCATCACGGGTCAAGTGGGCAGGCCTTTCCATCGGGCATCCGTGGGCCATGGGCAGGGCCCCCTGTGCTCTGGCCTCAGACCCTGCCAGGCCCCAGCTGCCCTTTGCCGCTAGTGCCAGGGGGTGTTGGCCCGTGTGGGATGGGCTGCCCATGCCGAGACGAGTCCTCCAGGCCCCACGGGTCCCAGCCCTCTGGGGCCACAGGGGCTCTGGGCTGGAATCTCCCAGGGGACCCCTGGGGGGATGGGGTCCTCGTCCTCCTGGCTCCAACTGGCCAGTCCCTCTCTGACCCTGCACAGGCTCGCAGAGCCCCTGCCTCACTCTGGCCCTTCTCTCCGCAGGTCAAGTGCAAGGACTGCGGCGCCTTTGGGCACCGGGCACGGAACCTCAGGTGCCCCATCAGACGCTGGCAGGGGGCCCTGGTTCTCCAGCCCCTGGGACGCCCAAAGGAAAAGGAGAACGTGCCGCCCCGTTGTGCACCAGCGCCCTCCAGGGGCGTCCCTAAGGCCTGCGGATCCAGGTGAGTACTGGCACGTTGCCGGCAGCTCGGGGCTCCGTCCCAGATTTGGTGTCTCCCAACTCCCATAGGATGATTGGCCGGGCATCCCAGAGAGTAGGGGAAGGAGGGAGCCCACCTCCTCCCTCCCAGAGAGCGCCTCTCTCCTGGGGCCCCAAATGCCAGGGTCGAGGCACCCAGAGAGAGGCCCTGGGGGGGTGGAGGACGGAAGGCAGTGGGACGGGCCAGCAGAGAGGACGCTGGTGCAGAGGCCCCGCAGCTCTCCCTCCTCTCTCCCACAGGGCTGGGCGACGGGTCAGGGATGAACGATCGAGGATGGGCTGGGCTGACTGACTCTCTGATGTGCTGTTTGCAGGCTCATTCCCGGGAGGGGATCTCTGCCGAAGGGATGCCCCGCGACACAGGACCAGAAGCCCCAGGCCTTAGCGAAGGACGGCAAGGAGTCCTGGGACTCCGTGAGGGTAAGTACGGAGGGGCCAAGCTCGCCCATTCCTTCATGATCCTGGGCGCTCCCCCCCCACCCCCCGCCACCGTGTCTCCTCTCTGGTGTCCCTCTCACTGTTCAGGGTCCCCTGACCTGTCCCTCCTCTGTCCACCCCAGTGTTCTAATGTTTGTGGTACCTTCGTCAGGGTCCCTGGTTTGGGTGTGAGCCGGGGACGCAAATGTCACTGTGTCTAATTGGTGCTTTTCTCTGTCTTTCCTTGCAGCGGCCATGCACAACCCGGCCTGCGCAGGTCCTTGAAGTACCCGTCCAGTCTGAGGAGGTGCCTCGCGGACAACCCCAGAGCAGTCCTGAGTTGAGCCCCGTTGCCGGGAAAACACCGGGCCTTTCGCCGAGCTGTGTGCCCGCTTCTAGGAGCCCCGCATGGGCAGCTGCCCGTACACCTGTCCTGGCTCCCAGCCGCAAGCCCCGGGCACTCATCCAGTTGGGATGCCACAGTGGCAGCGATGGAGCAGCAGGCGAGAGAGCAGCAGGCAAGAGAGCGGCCAGCGCACTCACAGACGCCACCCACAGTTCCCCGAAGAAACGGAGGCTCGGTCCCTCCCCCTCCCCCCAGGGAAGCAGCCCGGGCACAAGATTGGGCAGCGGCCACCGACAGGACACTCTGGTCCCTGGAAATGAATGCCCTGTCCACACCCCAGTTCCTGCCCAAGCCCACGAGAGTGGCCAACGTGATGAACAGGGGCTTGAAAGAGGCTCCCAGCCCCAGGCTCCTAGTAGCCACGGACAGGAGGTTGCGGCCTGCCCTGGGAGCCCTTTGCCTCACCTGGGGAACCCTGTGGGGGTCCGGCCTCTCACCATGGTGTTCCGGAGGCTGCAGGGGGACCGCTGGAGCTGTGGGTTCCTGCCTGTCAGCTCAGACTCCTCTGTAGCGGCCCCTGAGCCCCCTGCTTGCAGCCCACCCGCCGTAGGCCCGACCCCGCGCCCCTTCAGTGTGCTCTATGAGGACCTCCTGGTGTCCTCGTCCTCCTCCGACGAGAGCGAGCCCCCTGCTTGCAGCCCACCAGCCGCAGGCCCGACCCCGATCTCCTTCAGTGTGCTCTATGAGGACCTCCTGGTGTCCTCCTCCTGCGACGAGAGTGAGCCCTCTGCTTGCAGCCGACCCGCCGCAGGCCCGACCCCGATCTCCTTCAGTGTGCTCTATGAGGACCTCCTGGTGTCCTCGTCCTCCGACGAGAGTGAGCCCCCTGCTTGCAGCCCACCCGCCGCAGGCCCGACCCTGCGCCCCTTCAGTGTGCTCTATGAGGACCTCCTGGTGTCCTCGTCCTCCGACGAGAGCGAGCAAGACTGAGGCCAATGCCCACCAGCCTGTGCCCCCGGCTGCATGTGACCCGGACTCTCCTGTTACTGTGGAGGATACCTACGGGCCCAGACTGTCTCTGGGGGACCCCTAGTACCTAGCCCAGAGCAAGGGGGACTGTTGGCAGTTGGGGGCCAAGATGGGACTCGCACTCAGGTGCCCGAGAAGCATTGTTCCAAGTTAGGACTCTCAGGAGAATTCCAGATCCTGCGTCTGAGGCTGTTTGAATTCTGTCCCCACAGACTTTGCAGAAGAAGACGGTGGGATGAACAGCAGCAGAATCCTGGCCTTTCGTTCTGCTGTGGCCGGGGCTAGGACCATAGCAGGTACCATGTCGTGTGCGCATGCCAGCGGTGCCTTGACTTGCTGGGGTCTTGGGTCGTTAGGTGGGCTCTGCATGTGCCCATGTCCCATGTATGGGCAGAGCAGGATGGGCGTGTTATTGGGACTGTGCCCTGGGATGTCATCGGGACTCCCCATGTCAGTGACTTTCCTCCAATAAAGTGTCTGAATTGCACCTATGTCTGGTCTCTCCCTGGGAGGCATCGCCCGTCACGCACATCCGGGTCCCCTCCCCCTGGTTTCTCATCCAGCAGAACCAGGATGGTCAGAGCCAAGAGCTCGGGAGAGGTGTCTTGTCCTCCTGACTGGGCCGGGTGGAGGTATCTCTCAGCTCAGTCTCAAGTTGGCCCTCGACATGAATTTGGGATTTGGAAGGGGTACGTGTGGGATTCAGTGCCAGAGAAAGGCACCAAGCCTTCCAGGCCCCTCCTCATCTGGGTCTGGGTCCCATCCATCAGGATCCCCTTTTCCCTCCCTCAGCTTTGCTTGGTCTGTTTCTCACCCATCACCCGCTACACGCTCACACAGAGCAACTCAAGGACGGGTCGGGCACATTAATGTCACTAGGGCGCCCCAGCGCTAGAAGACTCCCGTGAGAGGGTTAGGGGGTCACAGCCATGAATCCCAGGTAAATTCTCATTCCATGCAGAAGAAAAACTATGCATCAAGTAGGCACTCGTTACCAAGCATTCCACTGGTCACTCCTTTTTAAGAAATTATTGGCGATCTTTTCTCTGTCTATCCGTTCTTGATTTTGATGGTGGGACAGTCATTGAGTAAACGTATATATGTTTCTCCGGGGCTTAAGGAGTCCCTTAGGACACGGGGCACTAGGGTTAAGAAAAAAGACCTGCAGGAATTCCTGACCCTTACTTACATTGGTGAGGTGTAAGGTCTCCCTGGTTTCCCCAGGAAGGTACTATTGAAGAAGAACGTTGGGGGAGAGTAGGAGATTGCTTAAAAGATTACTATGAAACCTTTGGGCCTGAGAAAGTTCCAGTCCAAGCCCTTTCCTATTGGAAACTCATTCATGATATTCTTAAAATTGATCATCACTCCCCTGAAGTAAGGAAGATTGTCCAACATGGGAGAGATTTCTTAAGAACATTGTCATTGCCCCCCTCAACCTGCTCTTGGGTTGTGATTCCTGTGCCCAACAGTGACAGCCCTCCCGCTGATAAGACACAATCCAGAGATTCCCATCAGACCAAGGCCCTTTATACACCCCTCCCTAAAGAGTCCTCCTGATAAATTATCCCCCACTGATGTTCCAACCCTGGAGAATGAGACCGCCCATTATCATGATAATGAGTCTCTTCCCCCTCTTGGAGCCTTTCCTACCTTACCCCCACCCTATCCTAACTTGAGCCTATTTCGGCCTCTACACTCCCTTGCGTGCCTAAAGACCCTCCTCTTGGTGCTCTGGTTCTCGATTGGATTTCGTTTCCAGTGCCCTGGATAGGGCCCAAAACCACTGCTGGCTGGCCCCTAATGACTGATATCTTTTATCAATCCTGCCTGGCACCCTAAATGCAAAACAAAGCACAGTGTGAAGGGAAACTGCTGTGCGGGAATGACACCCGTGCCACAGCTGTCCCCGCCCAGCCCCGGAGAGCACGTCCACACAGCGTCTCAGGCACGCCACTGGATTCGCAGCCAGCGCTCCGTCAGGTCAGACGTTTCTTTCAGGGAACCCAAGAGGAGCAGAGACCCGCGGGAACTTCCCGAGAGAGACCCTACAAGCATGTGTGGCTTCGGCAGGCGGAATCTCCAGCTCGACTGCCCCAGCAGCTCGTGCCCATTGTTAACCTGCTGGACGCTGAGCCACAAGGAAGCAACAGGCAAAGGCACGAAGCAGCTTCATCCCGCTGGGCCCCGAGGGAGGCGGGACTCTCCAGCACAGAGTCAGCATCCAGGAGGCAGAGAGGGGAGGATCCACACGCACACTGCCCAGGTGAGGGGCTGAGCCAACTCCAATACTCCCAGGTCTCACTCCTCGGTCTGTGAAGTGAATCGACTGAAGCGTTCCCAGGACCCATTGCCAGGATCAGGCACTGCTGTGACTGGAGGGAACCTCGGCCAGTGAAATCCGGGATTGGCTTCTCGCCAGACTCTGCACTGTGCTCACTCTTGGCCTCTTGACCCTGCCCCGTATGAGCACCTCCATCCCCTGAGCACTGGGGCTTAATGGCTCACTCGTGGGCTCCAACCCAGCTGCCCCCGGCTCAGCTACTCGGATACCACATTGCTTTCAGCCCCTGCCATCAAGCACTTCTGCTCTGAGGATCTGTCCTGCATTTCCCACGAATTAGCCCCCGGGAAGTATTCGTCACTCAGAACCCAGCCTGTCACTAGCAACCACTCTGAGCTCCGCCTGCTCCCCTCCTCCTGCCACATCCTTTAGGTCTCTCAAGGTCCCACTCCTTGACTCCTCTCGTCCTTGTAAGGGACGTGGCCTTGTGCCTCATCTCCAGACATTCCCCTGTCCTCGACAACCTTGCACGAGCAGTCCGGTACTGCCCTGAGCCCCTGAGCCCCTGCCCTTTCCTTGTCCAACCCCCAAATTCAGAAACTCTCACACCCTGTCCACAGGAGTCACCGACCCAATGCACCTCCAGGAGGTGGCAAGAGCCCCTCTCTCGTGTGGGCACAGCAGCCTCCTGGGGGCTACTCGGGGCCTTTTGCACCTTCACACCAGCTCCTGGACTGCGGTGTCTGCATCGTACCCGCCCCCAAGTCCCACAGGGCCCCTCACTCTGCTGGGGGTGAGCAGAAGTGAGGCGACTTCACGATGACATTAGATTGAACAACCACCCCCAAGCCTGCCCGAAGAACAGGCCCTAGTTTTTTTTTTTTTTCTATTGCTTCTAACGAATGATTCGCTAAATATGAGCATAAGAGTGTTCCCAGAAGACAGTGTGTGAAGGACAGTAGTTCACTCTTGAAGGCGACATGAGCTGGGCGTGGTAGTGCAGCAGAGAGGTAGAGAAAAGTGTCTGCCAGGGGTTTAGTGTCCAGAAAGTTCTGGAAGAGCTACGTGTTGACCCCTGAGGCTAATTCCTTGGGCCGTACCTACCTGTGGCCCCTCTCTACCTGTCTCACCCCAATGAGTGGCCTCTCCCTACCTGTCTCGCTTCTGACCTGTAGCCACTCCATGTTTACTGTCCAAGGTCACCTGACACCTCCTGCAGGTGGCCCTCACCTCTCACTGGGCACAAAGGCCCTAGCAGGGACCTGCCCTCTCAGACCTGCGGGCTCAGGCCCTTGGGGCATCGCCTCTCGTGGGGCTTTTCCTGCTGCTGCCCCACTGGGCAGAGCAAAAGGACTTTGGAGGATCACTCTCCTTACCGGCCCACGCTCTGGGAGGTTAATGCCACACAAGCTTCCCTGGGTGGTGGTGAGTTTTCTCTGGGGGCCGGGTCCAGCCGTAGAGCTGACTGTTCTCACTGTGGTCGGGAAACGTGGACAGTGCTCCACTCAGGGGCTCCCCTCCCCTCGGAGATGTCCTTTCTGGGCTCGCTGACCGAGGAAAGCTCTTCCATCGGACGTCATGCCAAGGTTTCCCAGCGGGGTGAGGCTTCTGCTTGCCCCTGTGTACTGTTGCTCTTTGCCCTTCACATTCCCATTGTCCCACGACAGAGCAAACTCTGGGCTCTCTCTCTCTCCGCCTGCGGGCAGAGGGGGCTTGAGGCCTATGAGAAGACTAGACCCAGGAGCTTTGAGTTTCCACTGCGAGACCTGGATGGAGACGAATCGGCCGTGACTCACAAAGGACCGAGGAGACGAGAGTGCTGGCCTTTGAGTGTAGCCAAAATGGAATCTGGCACCACCCCACCTGAAATGATGCAAGACTTTTCTAGTGACAACTTTTTTTGTGACTTGTTGGTCCCTGGTATTTGGTCTCTGCTATCCTCAGTGCACCCTCATTCTCCCAATGGGGCTGGCCCTGTTTCTTGTGCTGACTGAGATGGACACGTATTGCGATGCCAACACCACCCACCACCGCTCTGAATCCTCCCAGCCGCTGTCCGTGCTGATGCTGTGCTGAACCCGAGTTTTTGCGTGTTTCCCTGCAGAGAGAAGCAGGCAGAGGCCTCGGGACTGCAGAAAACTCCCCGCACTCTGGACATGGCCCTGTCCCTGTTCGGGATCATTCCAGGATGTTCCGAGAGACACGGAGAGACTCGGTCCTTCCTCTCCTCAGGTTTGGGTTGCCCTTGGGGCAGGTAGCTCTGTGGATTCATCGGGACATTCTCCTGAAAACTCTTGTTCGCTTGAATCTGCGGAAATGTAGAGCTCATCCCAGCTCTGGCATCCCCTGGGAGGCCTCTGAAGTAGATATCCTGAGGAGGCCAGAGCCAGGACATGCTCCCAGGGCCCTGACCCACAGGCACAGTGATCTCTAGAAGCCTGAAGCCCACGTAGCTTGGGACCGCGTAGGCCATGGCTTTCCGTGGTATCTGACTCTCTTGGGGCAGAGGCCGATTTTCGTCACACGAGGTAGGAGGCCGTGAGTGATTCGGGGCTGAGGGTGTGACTGTCCTCGGTCAGAACAGGAAGCAGTGACCTATTTCTCTCCACCCAAACCTGGCAGTGGAAATTCGAAGCTCCTGGGTCTAGGTTTCTGATAGGGCTTAAAGCCCCCTCTGTCCACAGGTGGAGAGAGAGAAAGCCGCGACCGGCTCTGTTGTGAGACAATGGGACTGGAAAGGGCAAAGAGCAGCAGGACACAGGGGCAAGAGAGGCCTCACACTGCTGGGAAATCTTGGCATGGCCTCAGATGGAAGAGCTACCCGTGGTCAGCAAGCCAGAGGGACATCTCTGGGAGAGGGGAGACGCTACGTGCACCGTGCAAGTTGTCTGAAACAGAGGGAGCCACTGGCGCCATCAAAGGGAGAATGGCCAGCTCTACAGCTGAACCCAGCATCCAACAAGAACTCACATGGTAAAGGGAAGCCTGCGGTGTCACCCTCCCAGAGACCAGGATGGTCAGGAAAGTTCACCCTGACCTCTTCCCGATCTCCTCTGAGGTAGAAGCCAGAAAACCCTCCTGGAAGTGGATGCCCTGAGGGCCTGAGCCTGCAAGCCTGAGAGGGCAGGTCTCTGGCTAGGGCCTGTGAGCACAGTGAGAGGTCAGGGCCATCCGGCAGCAGGTGTCAGGGGACCCTGGACGGTAAACAGAAAGTGGCCACAGGAAGAGAGCGAGACAGGGAGGGAGGGGCCACAGGAAGGGGGGGAGACAGGTAGGGAGGGGCCGCAGACAGGGAGGGGCCGAAGGTAGGAAGGAAGGGGTCAAGTAGGTAGCCTCAAGGGTCAGCATTCAGCACTTCCAGAACATTCCGGCCACTAAACCTCCGGCAGACACTTTCTCTGCCTCAGCTGCACTATCAGGCCCAGATCATTTCACCGTAAGGGTGAACTACTGTTCTTCACACACTTTCTGCTGGGAACCCTTTTTTTAAAATCAAGTTTAGAGAATTATTTGTCACAAGGAGTACACCAAAAAATTCTTTAGGGACTGTTATTCAGGCAGGCTCCGGTGGTGGTGGGTGTTCAATTTGAAGTCATGTTGGTGGAAAGGGGTAATGCCGGTGGGTTGGTGTTGGAATGTTAAAGGTAATAAATTATTTTGAGCAACTTCATGAAAATAAAATTATAAAGGAAAGTTTTAGAATGATTGACAAATGGAAGGACTGAAATCCCCACGAAGCCCTCTGGACCCAGGACACAGCACCGGGGCATCCTACCCGAAAACGGACAGGGAGCCGAGAGATTCTCTCCAGCACTGGCCGAGTCAAGTGTCCAGAGACCAGGAGTTTGGGGCCACCTGCAAAGTTTGGGTCTCCCCCACCAGCACTTGATGGACACGGCGGGCCCCACCCACTCGGTCCTGGAGCCTATCTAAAGGGGAACTTCCAGGAAGTGGATCCTTTCCGGCCTTCACCTGCCACGGGGATGCAGCATCTCTGAGCCTTGTCCACACTCCCCGATTTAGCAACGTCGAAGGCCACAGCAGAGGACCGCCACAGAGTTCAGGTGAGTGGACTCTCCATCCACTCTCAGACAGGATGTAGGTCCGGGGGCTCTTGGAAACAGGAGGTTTGGCTGGGGTCTAGATTAGGGAGAGGAGGATGTGCCAAGGCAGGGTAGGAGGGGGCATTCCTGGGTGCGTGTGCATGGCGTGTGGGATTCCTTATAAAGTGCACGGCAGGGCTCTGTGGGATAATGTGTGCATGTGTGTGTTTTCCTGTGTGCGCGCGCGTGTCTGTGTGCATGTGTGTTTATGTGTACGTGTGTGTGTCTCTGTGGGCATGTGTGTGAATGTCCTTCTGCGTGTGTGTGAATGTGTATGTGGGTGTCTGTGCGTACACGGGCGTATGTATGTGTGCATGCATGTGTGTGTGTGTCTTTGGGCATGTATGTTTGCCTGTGTGTGAGTTGCAGTGAGTGGCCGTGTGTAACTCTGTGAGTGAATCAAGCTTGTTTCTCCTTTCTTTAGGAGGCCGACTGTGCCGCCAATACCCAGAGATGAGTTCTGTGTGGGGACGACCCGCTCGGCCCAGAGGCCCTGCAGCCCAGAGAGCCCAGGCCTGGAAGGTGTCCCCGGGAGGAGCCCCGGAGCACGAGGACCCCAAGGTAAGTGTTGGGCTGGTGCAGGGAGGAAGTGGGAGGGTGGACAGGCCCAGAGTCAGGCCGGGAGGGGAAATGAGCGTGCCCACCTCTGCCCTGTCCCGTCTCTCGGAGCTGGTCTTGGAGCTCATCACGGGTCAAGTGGGCAGGCCTTTCCATCGGGCATCCGTGGGCCATGGGCAGGGCCCCCTGTGCTCTGGCCTCAGACCCTGCCAGGCCCCAGCTGCCCTTTGCCGCTAGTGCCAGGGGGTGTTGGCCCGTGTGGGATGGGCTGCCCATGCCGAGACGAGTCCTCCAGGCCCCACGGGTCCCAGCCCTCTGGGGCCACAGGGGCTCTGGGCTGGAATCTCCCAGGGGACCCCTGGGGGGATGGGGTCCTCGTCCTCCTGGCTCCAACTGGCCAGTCCCTCTCTGACCCTGCACCGGCTGGCAGAGCCCCTGCCTCACTCTGGCCCTTCTCTCCGCAGGTCAAGTGCAAGGACTGCGGCACCTTTGGGCACCGGGCACGGAACCTCAGGTGCCCCATCAGACGCTGGCAGGGGGCCCTGGTTCTCCAGCCCCTGGGACGCCCAAAGGAAAAGGAGAACGTGCCGCCCCGTTGTGCACCAGCGCCCTCCAGGGGCGTCCCTAAGGCCTGCGGATCCAGGTGAGTACTGGCACGTTGCCGGCAGCTCGGGGCTCCGTCCCAGATTTGGTGTCTCCCAACTCCCATAGGATGATTGGCCGGGCATCCCAGAGAGTAGGGGAAGGAGGGAGCCCACCTCCTCCCTCCCAGAGAGCGCCTCTCTCCTGGGGCCCCAAATGCCAGGGTCGAGGCACCCAGAGAGAGGCCCTGGGGGGTGGAGGACGGAAGGCAGTGGGACGGGCCGGCAGAGAGGACGCTGGTGCAGAGGCCCCGCAGCTCTCCCTCCTCTCTCCCACAGGGCTGGGCGACGGGTCAGGGATGAACGATCGAGGATGGGCTGGGCTGACTGACTCTCTGATGTGCTGTTTGCAGGCTCATTCCCGGGAGGGGATCTCTGCCGAAGGGATGCCCCGCGACACAGGACCAGAAGCCCCAGGCCTTAGCGAAGGACGGCAAGGAGTCCTGGGACTCCGTGAGGGTAAGTACGGAGGGGCCAAGCTCGCCCATTCCTTCATGATCCTGGGCGCTCCCCCCCCACCCCCCGCCACCGTGTCTCCTCTCTGGTGTCCCTCTCACTGTTCAGGGTCCCCTGACCTGTCCCTCCTCTGTCCACCCCAGTGTTCTAATGTTTGTGGTACCTTCGTCAGGGTCCCTGGTTTGGGTGTGAGCCGGGGACGCAAATGTCACTGTGTCTAATTGGTGCTTTTCTCTGTCTTTCCTTGCAGCGGCCATGCACAACCCGGCCTGCGCAGGTCCTTGAAGTACCCGTCCAGTCTGAGGAGGTGCCTCGCGGACAACCCCAGAGCAGTCCTGAGTTGAGCCCCGTTGCCGGGAAAACACCGGGCCTTTCGCCGAGCTGTGTGCCCGCTTCTAGGAGCCCCGCATGGGCAGCTGCCCGTACACCTGTCCTGGCTCCCAGCCGCAAGCCCCGGGCACTCATCCAGTTGGGATGCCACAGTGGCAGCGATGGAGCAGCAGGCGAGAGAGCAGCAGGCAAGAGAGCGGCCAGCGCACTCACAGACGCCACCCACAGTTCCCCGAAGAAACGGAGGCTCGGTCCCTCCCCCTCCCCCCAGGGAAGCAGCCCGGGCACAAGATTGGGCAGCGGCCACCGACAGGACACTCTGGTCCCTGGAAATGAATGCCCTGTCCACACCCCAGTTCCTGCCCAAGCCCACGAGAGTGGCCAACGTGATGAACAGGGGCTTGAAAGAGGCTCCCAGCCCCAGGCTCCTAGTAGCCACGGACAGGAGGTTGCGGCCTGCCCTGGGAGCCCTTTGCCTCACCTGGGGAACCCTGTGGGGGTCCGGCCTCTCACCATGGTGTTCCGGAGGCTGCAGGGGGACCGCTGGAGCTGTGGGTTCCTGCCTGTCAGCTCAGACTCCTCTGTAGCGGCCCCTGAGCCCCCTGCTTGCAGCCCACCCGCCGTAGGCCCGACCCCGCGCCCCTTCAGTGTGCTCTATGAGGACCTCCTGGTGTCCTCGTCCTCCTCCGACGAGAGCGAGCCCCCTGCTTGCAGCCCACCAGCCGCAGGCCCGACCCCGATCTCCTTCAGTGTGCTCTATGAGGACCTCCTGGTGTCCTCCTCCTGCGACGAGAGTGAGCCCTCTGCTTGCAGCCGACCCGCCGCAGGCCCGACCCCGATCTCCTTCAGTGTGCTCTATGAGGACCTCCTGGTGTCCTCGTCCTCCGACGAGAGCGAGCAAGACTGAGGCCAGTGCCCACCAGCCTGTGCCCCCGGCTGCATGTGACCCGGACTCTCCTGTTACTGTGGAGGATACCTACGGGCCCAGACTGTCTCTGGGGGACCCCTAGTACCTAGCCCAGAGCAGGGGGGACTGTTGGCAGTTGGGGGCCAAGATGGGACTCGCACTCAGGTGCCCGAGAAGCATTTTTCCAAGTTAGGACTCTCAGGAGAATTCCAGATCCTGCGTCTGAGGCTGTTTGAATTCTGTCCCCACAGACTTTGCAGAAGAAGACGGTGGGATGAACAGCAGCAGAATCCTGGCCTTTCGTTCTGCTGTGGCCGGGGCTAGGACCATAGCAGGTACCATGTCGTGTGCGCATGCCAGCGGTGCCTTGACTTGCTGGGGTCTTGGGTCGTTAGGTGGGCTCTGCATGTGCCCATGTCCCATGTATGGGCAGAGCAGGATGGGCGTGTTATTGGGACTGTGCCCTGGGATGTCATCGGGACTCCCCATGTCAGTGACTTTCCTCCAATAAAGTGTCTGAATTGCACCTATGTCTGGTCTCTCCCTGGGAGGCATCGCCCGTCACGCACATCCGGGTCCCCTCCCCCTGGTTTCTCATCCAACAGAACCAGGAAGGTCAGAGCCAAGAGCTCAGGAGAGGTGTCTTGTCCTCCTGACTGGGCCGGGTGGAGGTATCTCTCAGCTCAGTCTCAAGTTGGCCCTCGACATGAATTTGGGATTTGGAAGGGGTACGTGTGGGATTCAGTGCCAGAGAAAGGCACCAAGCCTTCCAGGCCCCTCCTTATCTGGGCCTGGGTCCCATCCATCAGGATCCCCTTTTCCCTCCCTCAGCTTTGCTTGGTCTGTTTCTCACCCATCACCCGCTACACGCTCACACAGAGCAACTCAAGGACGGGTCGGGCACATAAATGTCACTAGGGCGCCCCAGCGCTAGAAGACTCCCGTGAGAGGGTTAGGGGGTCACAGCCATGAATCCCAGGTAAATTCTCATTCCATGCAGAAGAAAAACTATGCATCAAGTAGGCACTCGTTACCAAGCATTCCACTGGTCCCTCCTTTTTAAGAAATTATTGGCGATCTTTTCTCTGTCTATCTGTTCTTGATTTTGATGGTGGGACAGTCATTGAGTAAACGTATATATGTTTCTCCGGGGCTTAAGGAGTCCCTTAGGACACGGGGCTCTAGGGTTAAGAAAAAAAGACCTGCAGGAATTCCTGACCCTTACTTACATTGGTGAGGTGTAAGGTCTCCCTGGTTTCCCCAGGAAGGTACTATTGAAGAAGAACGTTGGGGGAGAGTAGGAGATTGCTTAAAAGATTACTAAGAAACCTTTGGGCCTGAGAAAGTTCCAGTCCAAGCCCTTTCCTATTGGAAACTCATTCATGATATTCTTAAAATTGATCATCGCTCCCCTGAAGTAAGGAAGATTGTCCAACATGGGAGAGATTTCTTAAGAACATTGTCATTGCCCCCCTCAACCTGCTCTTGGGTTGTGATTCCTGTGCCCAACAGTGACAGCCCTCCCGCTGATAAGACACAATCCAGAGATTCCCATCAGACCAAGGCTGTGTGGGCCCCGCCCTGTCCAGCAGGTAGGACCCTTTGTGGGGCTCAGGAGGGGACGCAGCCGAATGAACAGTCGCACAGACAGAAGGAGGAGGAGAAAAAGAGAGAAAGCTTTATTCACTGGCAGCTACAGCATTTTATACTTGCCTGCTGGCAGGCAGGTAGTGGTATGCGTGCCCGGACCCTGTCTATCATGTCAGGCACAAGTGTCGGCTAGTGGGATGGCAAGGTCAGTCAGGTCTGTTACGGAGACCTTGTTAGAGAAGTTTTAATTAGGCCCCTGTTGGAGAAGTGCCAGGCTCTGCCTTACTTGAAGATAAGAGCCAGGATTGAAATATGGCCTCCTACAGCTGGCTTCCTACATCTCCCCCTATTTTGTTTTAAATTAACTGTGGTCAGGGGAGGCATTGTCCGGTATCCCTTGTGACAATAGGACTCCATTTTTGCAGGGAGAGGAGGGAAGGGATGATCGGGTCTATGCAGGGGGCTCCTCACAGGCCCCATCAGTCCCGGTCTTGGAGTAACCTCTATGCTATACCGGAATACCTCACAGGGAGCCGGGCCCGGGTATCAGCCCTCCCTTGCAGTGCTTTGCCTGGCAACCTGATCCACTAGAAGAAATCCTTGGGAGCCCGGCATCCTTCAAGGTAGAGAACTGGGGGAAGATGAGGTATGAATCTGAACAGAGGCGTCAATGTTCTGCAAATCAAAGCCAATGATAACGAACCTGTATAGGCTTGGCTTCTAGTTGCTGAATTTGTTGTCTAATAAAAGCCAAGATTTGATTAAAAACGCAATGGCCAACAGTAAATAAAATGATACAGCTGACAGTGGACCCAACAAGGGGAGTAAGTAACCTTAAATCCTACTCTAAGCTAGTCATGGAATCGCTGACCACTCCTGTGTGATCTGCAAAAAAAACAGCATTAAAACAGCATTCCTCCCCTAGGGCAGCACATAATCCTCCCCTGTTGCAACAATAATAAGTCCAGTCCTCTCCTGTTCTGCAACACCACTTCAGACAGGAACTGGGGGATGTCTCGAGATGACTGATGGAGGTTTCGATCCTCTCCAGGTCCTCATCAGTAGCTGTTCGAAGGGATGAGAATCTGCTCCGTTGGGTTGTGAGTGAATTGATACCAGTCCCAGCTCCTGCCAGTCCAGTTCCAAACAGTGTGGCTATGGTTAGAGTGGATATCACCTTCCTCTCCTGAATGGGATGATGGGTTACCTGTGGGGATAAAGAGTCTCCTTCATAGTATAGGATTCAGGGAAGTACAGTGACCATCACATAAAATTTATATAGTTCCATGTTGAAAACATTGATTTTTCCATGATCTAAGAGCACTGTAACAGGAGTCTGGATACTAGAACAATTCTGCAGATATATTTAAACAGTTTTTACAACAATATAGATTGATTAGTTTCTTTTACTCAAAACACAACCTCAAACTTCCTTTACATCCATTACATCCTGTAACTTTTCCATTTCAAAAACAATTACACTTTGCTTTTCTACTTTTCACTGATGATATCTCCATACATTATCTTTCTGACTTAAGACATACATCTATAGTCATCCCACAAGTTTAAACTCACTGAAATTGGTACAACGTGATCTCACAAGTTTGGACACAAGTTGACAATCATCTTATTTAACATGGCAAAACTACTCTGCAGTCACAAACATTATATCGTTCTTATAGATTTTCAAAAAGTTTTAAAGATACTCACAACTAAAGTTCTTACAACATATATTAACCTGGAGACATCTTTAGAATTCTGATTTCTAGGAACACTTTTTAAGATTAAAACACTCATAGATTACCATGAAACAGTAAGGATTCTACACTGGTGTACAAAATTCTCTGAAGTTCAGGATTAGGTTGGTACCATAAATCCCAGACTAAGTCCTCAGGCCAATTCAGCCTGTGCTTCCCCATTTGGGTTCTGTTTTGCTGAGTCTTCTTTAGATTTTCTTGTGACTTCCAGCTGAGATCTGCTCTGGGCTGAAGTTTGGAGTGTTGGAGTCTCAGGTGGTCTGGAGACTGAGCCAGGAGGATGAATTTTACTCCAGATGAGGCCATAGCAGGATCCAGAATGGATTAGTAGGTCTGTCATCTGTTAAAATATAAGCAGAGACCTTTCCTCCTACAAGGAGGTTTCCCACCATTTCTTTTTTTGTGTGTTCATCAGACTTTAATGAAAATATAAGGATCAGTTATTTCCCAAGCCCTTTCTCATTTACAAAGTTGCAAGAGCCAGATACCTAGAAGAGTTAACAAACTAAATTAGCAAGTCTTATCTGCTGAGCAAAAGTGTGATTAGAATTCACTGTTGAGGTTAGGGAGGGTCTGCATATCCAGTCTGACTGAGGCAGAGCTTGCTGAGCTGGGAATGCAGGGGGATGGGTGGATCCAGGGAAAATCTTTAAAACCTCCCAAAGTGAAACTGAGATTAACCCCTGAGCTAAGTAGCTTTAAAAATTTTAGTTACCAGAAGTCTCAGAGATCAAATAAAACACAGGTACAATAAGTTTTTCAACCAATTTTGCAACTCTAGAAAATAATATTTTAAACTGAAGCATTATTCTTTGAACCTGTTTTCATAGATCACAATTATTTCAACTCACAAGATTCTCTAGGTCAAATAATTTTAACCCAGTGCAGATATAAATATATACATTGGTATAATAGCATAAGACTTTTGGACCATCAATTTTTGTGAAACACGGTAAAAACTTCTTTGACTTAATTTTGATAGTTTTTGTACTTTAGTTCAAATCATGAGCTTTCTAACTTTAACAATTCTACAATACAAACATGCTTTCAAACACAGAAAGAGCCCTTTGGGTACATATATATATATATATATATTTTTTTTTTAACCAAACTTTGATAATAGCATAGAAAAAAACATCTGGACTGTCAATATATTTGGAAACATAAGAAAACTTTATTTATTTTGAGGGTTTCTGTACCTCTGTTGCTTGAAAAACAGCTAAATTCCTCATTAAAATTGACTGAGGCTTGTAAGATAAAGCCTTGCACTCTCTGAATTCTTATTTCACTTTTTAGTTTTCTGGCTCTAGTTCTGTAGCTTTTTCTAAATAGTACAGATACTGGAATTCAAAAGAATTTCAACTGTTAATAACTATTAATGTTCTTCCAATAAGAAATTTAGACTAAAAATTTCAATTTTGTTGTAGGCGCCACATTCTAATTAGAAATCTTTGTTTAACCTGATCTAACAAGTTCCAAAGATACCTAGATCTTTTAAATACTGGGCGTCATATCACTCTGATCTCCCTTGATTTTGTCTGCCCAAGTCTAAGAATTACTGAATTCAAACTAGCTCTAACACTCGAGTGTTCCACAGACAGACAAACAGACAGACAGTAAGTTCACTAAAAACTCCACACGTACATGTGCACACGTCTGCAGTTGATCAATCAATCTGACCCTTCAGAAATGGCAGGGAGAAAACTGACAGACTGAGAAAGGAAGGAGCAGTCCCCAGGGCAAAGTTAAGCCCTGTCGGCCGATTGGGAACATTGCTCCCCGTTTCCCTGCCTGACCAGCCAGTTCCCTGCCTGTTAAAAATGGGTCTAGAAAGCGCTTTTGTTTATATAAGCCGGCAAAACCTTTTCAAAATTGTTGAAACCTAAGGTGGTCAGATGCTAGCATTTTTCTTTCTTGGTCAAGATTAGTTCTGAGGCGGGGAACTAGTATCTTCTTATCAAACTTGGGGATAGGCTACCTTAGTGATATACTTTTTCATTCCTGATATTATTAAACACTTAACCACATAATCTTACATTTTCCTACCTTCTCTGCTGATAATAATAAGCAGAACTAAGAGAAAGATAATGAGACAAATACAAGCATTAAAGGCACACGCACAAAGCACACTCCTGCACTTGCTCGGACCGGTCCTTCTTTCATGCGGGAGCACACCCCACTCACCACATTCACACTGAGATTCCTGAACCTGCCCTACAGATGTCCACATTATCTTTGGTCTTATCCCCCTGACAATGGGGTTGCTGGTAATCTAGAGAGCAAAAAAAATGATTTTCAATCGCCTTTTCTATGAGAACTAGGGATTCTCGGGCCCTGTTCTTTAATATTGTGAGGGATGTGGCACAGAGGTCCAATCCGGCTGAGTAGGGGATGTCTCTGCAAAGGGATTGGATACCGATAGGCTGAACGGCCCATGATTTTGAGGAGCCCCAGTCATGGGAGGGGGAGCAGATTGGGGGCCCTGGGGCTGGCCCCGAATCCAGTTTCCCGGCCCGGCCCTCTGGCGGCACTCTGACATCCAGTGGAAACCCTGTTTACACACAGGACAAGGAGTTTTAGGTCTGGGCCACGGTTTTTTATTGGGGCAGTTTTTTGAAAAATATCCAGGCTGCTGACAGCCAAAGCACAGCTTGTTCTGGCTGTTCGCTGGTTGAATGGCAAGTTGTTTGAAAGCAGCCCCAATAGCAAGCCCTATTTTTTGGGTGGTGGGATCGACATCAGAGCATAGCCGGATGTATTCTGAAAGAGTCTTCCACGCTTATGGGGGCGGAGTGCGGCCTGGCAGGTGGAGTTAGCATTCTCATAGGCCAGGTGGCGGATCAACTCATTATCTGTCTCTTCGCTTCCCATAAGTTTTTCAGCTGCCTCCGTGAGGCGCCCTATGAAATCACTATAGGGCTCATTAGCTCCCTGATGAACCTTAGCTAGGGATGTTACGACTGACCCTTTAGAGGGAAGCCTCCTCCAGGCAGCCGTTTGTATCTGGGCAAGTAGCCCTGGGGGAAATTGAGCCTGCACCTCATTAGAATCGAATGGTGCTTGGCCCTGAAGTTTAGCAAAGACCCAGGATGAGGAAGAGCCTCCTGCCGCGACATTGCTGCGTGCCATGTCTTGGCATTGATCAGAATAATCTGTTTTCCACAAGAGATAGTCTCCTCTACTCAGGACAGCCTTAGCGACTGAGAACCAGTCGTTTGGCGTGAGCCATCCCTCACTAAGGGAGTCCAAGAGGCCAAGCGTAAAAGGAGCAGTGGGGCCGCAAGAAGAGACAGCAGCCTTTAAATCTTTCAGGTCCCCGAATTTTAATCTATTGTAGCTTTGGCGGATTGGTGCTTGAGGAGTTACTTCCTGAGGGGGATTTACCTCTTCAGGATGTGCCCCTTCCTCAGGCTGATAGGCCTCCTCAGCTTCTCTATCCGAGGAATCATCATCGGGTAGAGCTGTGGCGGAGGTGGGGTAATTGAGGGCCCGAGAATGGAACCTGGTAACTGGGAAGGCAGCCACGGGTTTTAAAACTAGAGTGTGGTGGGGTGAAGGAGAGACTGAGCTTTTCTTACTAGGCCCTTGAGAGAGGCTGGGTCCTCGAGAGAGGGTAGAAGGCTGCAGGGCACTCACGAGTTCCTTATCCAGCTGCCTTATTTGAGTCAAAAGTTGGACATATTCCTGCTTCTGTTGGAGAACTGCGCGTAAAGCGGCAGTGTCCCGGGCAAGCTGGCGGACTGTCTCACTGGTGTCATAGGAGGAATTAAAAAAGGCAGTGGCATGGGACAGATAAGGGGGTGGCTGTTTTCCTGACGGGGGCCAAGGGGCTGAGGGCTGATACCTCGCCACCTCATTTTCCAGGATAGCCCCGTCCTCCGGGGGCAGGACTTCGAATTCTGGAGGTGGGGGATAAGAGATGCCAGAAATCACAGGATAAAGTCTCGGAGGCGCCTTTGCTTGGGAGGGCTCAGATAGGGGAGCAGGATGGTCAGAGTCTATAGTGGCAGAATTTGAGGAGTCAGCCTCCTGCATGGGAGGGGCCTCATTCCTACAGACTGAGGGAGCCTTAGAACTCTTATACCTTTTCCTCAAAAAAATCTCACATTCGGAAACAAGGTGCTGAGTCTCTGGCTGTCTTTGTTGCCTCTTAGGAGTCTCATTCATTAAGTTCCAATAAGAAAAGGCAGAAGTAGAGATTTTTTCAGGACCATACTGTTCATAATAATTTTCCATACAATCACCTACTCTGGCCCAATTCTTTTCACTAATAATCCCCTCCTGAGGGAACCAGGGGCAAATATCTTCTATAAACAGAAAAAATTGCACTAGGTCTTTTTTCTTTACTTTTACTCCACGGTCTTTAAGGAAGTTTTTCAGGGCTTTGACAAAGGGCTCCTTTTTAGAGAGTGTTTGTCCCATAATTTTAGGAAGTAAGGGAGTGGAATTTATCTTTATCAGCGGGAAAAGCACCTTTCGAAAATGCAAATAGTAATAAAAATAAGGATAGTGAGAAAAACGATGCAAATAACGGGGATTTTCCAGGGGTGAACACAGACGAAGGAAACAGAAGATAAGCAGGCCATAAAACAAGAAGAGAAAAAAGAAAGGGGCACTGGTAGGCTGTTTCTGCCAACTTGACAGAAATGAGAACACAGGAGAAAGGGATTCAAGCTTCCAACAGTGACTGTCTTCACTGGGAGGCTGTTTCTGCCAACTAGACAGAAATGAGAACATAGGACAAAGAGATTCAAGCTTCCACCAGTGACTGTCTTCACTGGGAGGCTGTTTCTGCCAACTAGACAGAAATGAGAACATAGGACAAAGAGATTCAACCTTCCACCAGTTACTGTCTTCACTGGGAGGCTGTTTCTGCCAACTAGACAGAAATGAAAGCATAGGACAAAGAGATTCAAGCCTTCCACCAGTGGCTATCTTCACTGGTAGGCTGTTTCTGAGCTAACTCGACGGAAATTAAAGTACAGAAAGAAATGGTCACTGGCAGGCTCTTTCTCTAACTCGGCGGAAATGAAAACACAAAAGGCACAAGAAGGGTGGGGGGGACAGGGACACTCATAACAAACCACTCAGATGCATGTCTGGCCGGTGAGGAACTTAGCCATAGTGGATCAGCCTGAGAGGTAACTTGCGGCTGGTGTCTAAACCAGCACCACCCTAGACCATATGTTCCTCGTGGAATCGCAGACAGCCCACTCGGACTCCGTAACCTTAAAGGGATCTTAAGGATGCCAAGTCGTGGAGCCACAGACTCAGTACAAGGACGAGGACGTCCAAGACTGCACAATCACTCACACATACACACACACACACACACACACACACAAGACAAGGGAATTCAAGACTTTCTGCCAGTGACCATCTCGGCCTTGACACTATACTGTCAAGTCTGGTCTCATGCCAGGGTGTGACGAGACTGTATTCGAGCCCGGTCCCAAACCAGGGTGTGCGCCAAGAGAGAGGCGACCCTCAGGGTGTGCGCCGAGAGAGAGGCAACCCTCAGAGATACTCACTTCTTCGTGAGTCCGTCGGCTGACGTGAACTTGACCGGGCGTTCGGTGGTCCCCTATTGCACCACGTTGGGCGCCAGGTGTGAGGGCCCCGCCCTGTCCAGCAGGTAGGACCCTTTGTGGGGCTCAGGAGGGGACGCAGCCGAATGAACAGACACAGAGACAGAAGGAGGAGGAGAAAAAGAGAGAAAGCATTATTCACTGGCAGCTACAGCATTTTATACTTGCCTGCTGGGAGGCAGGTAGTGGTATGCGTGCCCGGACCCCGTACAAACAGTAGTCAATCAAAGATTGTGACATGTTCATCTATCATGTCAGGCACGGGTATCGGCTACTGGAATGGTAAGGTCAGTCAGGTGAGTAACGGAGACCTTGTTAAAGAAGTTTTAATTAGGCCCATGTTGGAGAAGTGCCAGGCTCTGCCTTACTTGAAGATAAGAGCCAGGATTGAAATATGGCCTCCTACATCTGGCTTCCTACACAAGGCCCTTTATAAACCCCTCCCTAAAGAGTCCTCCTGACAAATTATCCCCCACTGATGTTCCAACCCTGGAGAATGAGGCCGCCCATTATCATGATAATGAGTCTCTTCCCCCTCTTGGAGCCTTTCCTACCTTACCCCCACCCTATCCTAACTTGAGCCTATTTCGGCCTCTACACTCCCTTGCGTGCCTAAAGACCCTCCTCTTTGTGCTCTGGTTCTCGATTGGATTTCGTTTCCAGTGCCCTGGATAGGGCCAAAAACCACTGCTGGCTGGCCCCTAATGACTGATATCTTTTATCAATCCTGCCTGGCACCCTAAATGCAAAACAAAGCACAGTGTGAAGGGAAACTGCTGTGCGGGAATGACACCCGTGCCACAGCTGTCCCCGCCCAGCCCCGGAGAGCACGTCCACACAGCGTCTCAGGGACGCCACTGGATTCGCAGCCAGCGCTCCGTCAGGTCAGACGTTTCTTTAAGGGAACCCAAGAGGAGCAGAGACCCGCGGGAACTTCCCGAGAGAGACCCTACAAGCATGTGTGGCTTCGGCAGGCGGAATCTCCAGCTCGACTGCCCCAGCAGCTCGTGCCCATTGTTAACCTGCTGGACGCTGAGCCACAAGGAAGCAACAGGCAAAGGCACGAAGCAGCTTCATCCCGCTGGGCCCCGAGGGAGGCAGGACTCTCCAGCACAGAGTCAGCATCCAGGAGGCAGAGAGGGGAGGATCCACACGCAGACTGCCCAGGTGAGGGGCTGAGCCAACTCCAATACGCCCGGGTCTCACTCCTCGGTCTGTGAAGTGAATCGACTGAAGCGTTCCCAGGACCCATTGCCAGGATCAGGCACTGCTGTGACTGGAGGGAACCTCGGCCAGTGAAATCCGGGATTGGCTTCTCGCCAGACTCTGCACTGTGCTCACTCTGGGCCTCTTGACCCTGCCCCGTATGAGCACCTCCATCCCCTGAGCACTGGGGCTTAATGGCTCACTTGTGGGCTCGAAACCCAGCTGCCCCCGGCTCAGCTACTCGGATACCACATTGCTTTCAGCCCCTGCCATCAAGCATTTCTGCTCTGAGGATCTGTCCTGCATTTCCCACGAATTAGCCCCCGGGAAGTATTCGTCACTCAGAACCCAGCCTGTCACTAGCAAACACTCTGAGCTCCGCCTGCTCCCCTCCTCCTGCCACATCCTTTAGGTCTCTCAAGGTCCCACTCCTTGACTCCTCTCGTCCTTGTAAGGGACATGGCCTTGTGCCTCATCTCCAGACATTCCCCTGTCCTCGACAACCTTGCACGAGCAGTCCAGTGCTGCCCTGAGCCCATGAGCCCCCGAGCCCCTGCCGTTTCCTTCTCCAACCCCCAAATTCAGAAACTCTCACACCCTGTCCACAGGAGTCACCGACCCAATGCACCTCCAGGAGGTGGCAAGAGCCCCTCTCTCGTGTGGGCACAGCAGCCTCCTGGGGGCTACTCGGGGCCTTTTGCACCTTCACACCAGCTCCTGGACTGCGGTGTCTGCATTGTACCCGCCCCCAAGTCCCACAGGGCCCCTCACTCTGCTGGGGGTGAGCAGAAGTGAGGCGACTTCACGGTGACATTAGATTGAACAACCACCCCCAAGCCTGCCCAAAGAACAGGCCCTATTTTTTTTTTAATTTTCTATTGCTTGTTATGAATGATTCGCTAAATATGACCATAAAAGTGTTCCCGGAGACAGTCTGTGAAGAACAGTAGTTCACTCTTGTGAGTGAAATGAGCTGGGTCTGGCAGTGCAGCAGAGAGGCAGAGAAAGTGTCTGCCAGGGGTATAGTGGCTGGAATGTTTTGGGAGACTTGAATCTGACCCCAGAGGCTTCTTTCTTGGGTCTACCCTACCTGTGGCCCCTCTCTACCTATCTCACCCCAATGAGTGGTCTCTCCCTACCTGTCTCGGTTCTGACCTGTAGCCACTCCCTGTTTACTGTCCAAGGTCACCTGACACATACTGCAGGTGGCCCTCACCTCTCACTGGGCACAAAGGCCCTAGCAGGGACCTGCCCTCTCAGACCTACAGGCTCAGGCCCTTGGGGCATCGCCTCTCATGGGGCAAGCTTTTCCTGCTGCTGCCCCACTGGGCAGAGCAAAAGGACTGTGGAGGATCACTCTCCTTACCCTGCCCAGGCTCTGGGAGGGTAATGCCACAAGCTTCCCTGGGTGGTGTGAGTTTTCTCTGGGGGCCGGGTTCAGCCATAGAGCTGACTGTTCTCCTCACTGTGGTCGGGAAACGTGGACAGTGCACTCAGGGGCTCCCCTCCCCACGGAGATGTCCTTTCTGGGCTCGCTGACCGAGGAAAGCTCTTCCATCTGACCTCATGCCAAGGTTTCCCAGCGGTGTGAGGCTTCTGCTTGCCCCTGTGTACTGTTGCTCTTTGCCCTTCACATTCCCATTGTCCCACGACAGAGCAAACTCTGGGTTCTCTCTCTCTCCGCCTGCGGGCAGAGGGGGCTTGAGGCCTATGAGAAGACTAGACCCAGGAGCTTTGAGTTTCCACTGCCAGACCTGGATGGAGACGAATCAGCCATGACTCACAAAGTACCGAGGAGACTAGAGTGCTGGCCTTTGAGTGTAGCCAAAATGGAATCTGGCACCAACCCATCTGAAATGATGCAAGACTTTTGTAGTGACAACTTTTTTTGTGATTTGTTGGTCCCTGGTATTTGGTCTCTGCTATCCTCAGAGCACCCTCATCTCCCAATGGGGCTGGCCCTGTTCCTTGTGCTGACTGAGATGGACACATATTGCGATGCCAACCCCACCTCTCTGAATCCTCCCAGCTGCTGTCCATGCTGATGCTGTGCTCAACCCGAGTTTTTGCATGTTTCCCTGCAGAGAGAAGCAGGCGGAGGCCTCGGGACTGCAGAAAACTCCCTGCACTCTGGACATGGCCATGTCCCTGTTCGGGATCATTCCAGGTTGTTCCGAGAGACACGGAGAGACTCGGTCCTTCCTCCCCTCAGTTTTGGGTTGCCCTTGGGGCAGGTAGCTCTGTGGATTCATCGGGACATTCTCCTGAAGACTCTTGTTAGCTTGAATCTGCAGAAATGTAGAGCTCATCCCAGCTCTGGCATCCCCTGGGAGGCTACTGAAGTAGATATCCTGAGGAGGCCAGAGCCAGGAGATGCTCCCAGGGCCCTGACCCACAGGCACAGTGATCTCTAGAAGCCTGAAGCCCACATAGCTTGGGACCGCGTAGGCCATGGCTTTCCGTGGTATCTGACTCTCAGGGGCAGAGGCTGATTTTCGTCACATGAGGTAGGAAGCCGTGAGTGATTCGGGGCTGAGGGTGTGACTGTCCTCGGTCAGAACAGGAAGCAGTGACCTATTTCTCTCCACCCAAACCTGGCAGTGGAAATTCGAAGCTCCTGGGTCTAGTTTTCTGATAGGGCTTAAAGCCCACTCTGTCCACAGGTGGAGAGAGAGAAAGCCGCGACCAGCTCTGTTGTGAGACAATGGGACTGGAAAGGGCAAAGAGCAGCAGGACACAGGGGCAAGAGAGGCCTCACACTGCTGCGAAATCTTGGCATGGCCTCAGATGGAAGAGCTACCCGTGGTCAGCAAGCCAGAGGGACATCTCTGGGAGAGGGGAGACACTATGTGCACCGTGCAAGTTGTCTCAAACAGAGGGAGCCACTGGCGCCATCAAAGGGAGAATGGCCAGCTCTACAGCTGAACCCAGCATCCAACAAGAACTCACATGGTAAAGGGAAGCCTTCGGTGTCACCCTCCCAGAGACCAGGATGGTCAGGAAAGTTCACCCTGACCTCTTCCCAATCTCCTCTGAGGGAGAAGCCAGAAAACCTTCCTGGAAGTGGATGCCCTGAGGGCCTGAGCCTGCAAGCCTGAGAGGGCAGGTCTCTGGCTAGGGCCTGTGAGCACATTGAGAGGTCAGGGCCATCCGGCAGCAGGTGTCAGGGGACCCTGGACAGTAAACAGAAAGTGGCCACAGGAAGAGAGCGAGACAGGGAGGGAGGGGCCACAGGAAGGGGGAGAGACAGGTAGGGAGGGGCCGCAAGTAGGGAGGGGCTGCACGTAGGAAAGGGCCAAGTAGGTAGCCTCCAGTGTCAGCATTCAGCACTTCCAGAACATTCCGGCCACTAAACCTCCGGCAGACACTTTCTCTGCCTCAGCTGCACTATCAGGCCCAGATCATTTCACCGTAAGGGTGAACTACTGTTCTTCACACACTTTCTTCTGGGAACCCTTTTTTAAAATCAAGTTTAGAGAATTATTTGTAACAAGGAATACACCAAAAAATTCTTTAGGGACTGTTATTCAGGCAGGCTCCGGTGGTGGGTGTTCAATTTGAAGTCATGTTGGTGGAAAGGGGTAATGCTGGTGGGTTGGTGTTGGAATATTTTTTTTCTTTTTTTTTTTTTGGTTTTTGGGTCACACCCGGCGATGCACAGGGGTTACTCCTGGCTCTTCACTCAGGAATTACCCCTGGCGATGCTCAGGGGACGATATGGGATGCTGGGATTAGAACCGGGGTCGGCCGCGTGCAAGGCAGACGCCCTACCTGCTGTGCTATTGCTCCAGCCCCTGGTGTTGGAATATTAAAGGTAATAAATTATTTTGAGCAACTTCATGAAAATAAAATTATAAAGAAAAATTTTAGAATGATTGAAAAATGGAAGGACTGAAATCTCCACAAAGTTTTTTATTTTCTATTGCTTCTAAGGAATGATTCGCTAAATATGAGCATAAGAGTGTTCCCAGAAGACAGTGTGTGAAGGACAGTAGTTCACTCTTGTCAGTGAAATGAGCTGGGCGTGGTAGTGCAGCAGAGAGGTAGAGAAAGTGTCTGCCAAGGGTTTACTGGCCAGAAAGTTTTGGAAGAGCTTCGTGTTGAACCCTGAGGCTAATTCCTAGGGCCGTACCTACCTGTGGCCCCTCTCTACCTGTCTCACCCCAATGCGTGGCCTCTCCCTACCTGTCTCGCTTCTGACCTGTAGCCACTCAATGTTTACTGTCCAAGGTCACCTGACACCTACTGCAGGTGGCCCTCACCTCTCACTGGGCACAAAGGCCCTAGCAGGGACCTGCCCTCTCAGCCCTGCAGGCTCAGGGGCGTCACCTCCCAGGGGTGTTTTCCTGCTGCTCCCCCTATAGGGCATACTGGGAGGACGCTGGCAGAACACTCTCCTGATCGCCCAGGCTCTGGGAGGGTGACACCATGGGCTTCCCTGTGAGGTGTGAGTTCTCTCTGGGGGACGGGTTCAGCTGTAGAGCTGACTCTTCTCACTGCACAGGACTGCAAACATGGATGGTGGGCACAGGTTCTCCCCTCCCCCCGGAGAAGTCCTTTCTGAACTCGCTGACCAAGGATGGCTCTTCCATCTGAGGTCATGCCAAGGTTTCCAGGCGGTGTGAGGCCTCTGCTTGCCCCTGTGTCCTTCCGCTCTTTGTCCTTCACATTCCCATTGTCCCACGACAGAGCTAACTCAGGATTCTCTCTCTCCGCCTGCGGGCAGAGGGGGCTTGAGGCCTATGAGAAGACTAGACCCGGGAGCTTTGAGTTTCCACTGGCAGGCCTGGATGGAGGTGAATCGGCCGTGACTCACAAAGGACCAAGGATAACAGAATGCTGGCCTTTGAGTGTGGCCGAAGTGGAAGCTGGCACCAACCCACCTGGAAAGATGCAAGATTTTTCTCATGACAACTTTTTTGTGATTTTTTGGTCACTGGTATTCATCTCTGCTGAGATCACCATCATCCTCCCAATGGGCTGGCCCTGTTTCCTGTGCTGACTTAGATGGACAGTCACACATATTGTGATGCCAACACCACCTCTTTGAGTCTTCCCAGCTCCCGTCCAGGCTGAGTTTTCTACATGTATCCCCGAAGAGAGAAGCAGGCAGAGGCCTCAGCAATGCAGGACAACTCCCTCCATTCTGGACATGGCCCTGACCCTCTTCGGGATTATTCCGGGATGTTCCGGAGAGACATGGAGATACTAGGTCCTTCCTCTCCTCAGGTTCGTGTTGCGGTTGGGGCAGGTGGCTCTGTGGATTCACCGGAACATTCTCCTAAAAATTCCTGTTAGCTTGAATCTGTGACAATGTAGAGCTCATCCCAGCTCTGGCTTCCCCTGGGGAGGCCTCTGAAGTAGGTATCCTGAGGAGGCCATAGGCAGGTGATGCCCCGGGGCCCTGACCCACAGCACAGTGATCTCTAGAAGCCTGAAGCCACGTAGCCTGGGACAACACAGGCCATGACTTTCTGGGGTCTCTGACTTTCAGGGTTATAGGCTGATGTCTGTCACACGAGGTAGGAGGTCATGAAGTGATTAGGAGCTCAGGGTGTGACTGTCCTCTGTCAGTCCAGGAAAGAGTGACCTATTTCTCTCCACCCAGACTTGGCAGTGGAAATTCGAAGCTCCTGGGTCTAGTTTTCTGATAGGGCTTAAAGCCCCCTCTGTCCACAGGTGGAGAGAGAGAAAGCCGCGACCAGCTCTGTCGTGAGACAATGGGACTGGAAAGGGCAAAGAGCAGCAGGACACAGGGGCAAGAGAGGCCTCACACCACTGGGAAATCTTGGCATGGCCTCAGATGGAAGAGCTACCCGTGGTCAGCAAGCCAGAGGGACATCTCTGGGAGAGGGGAGACACTACGTGCACCGTGCAAGTTGTCTCAAACAGAGGGAGCCACTGGCGCCATCAAAGGGAGAATGGTCAGCTCTACAGCTGAACCCCGCACCCAACAAGAACTTACACCATAAAGGGAAGACCGCGGTGTCACCCTCCCAGAGACCAGGATGGTCAGGAGAGTTTACCTCGACCTCTTCCCGCTCTCCCCTTTGGGGCAACAGCAGGAAAACCCTCCTGGAAGGTGACGCCCCAGGGCCTGAGCCTGCAAGGCTGAAAGGACAGGTCTCTGGCTAGGGCTTGTGGGCACAGTGAGAGGTGAGGGCCAGCCTGCAGCAGGTGTCAGGTGACCTTGGACAATAAACAGGGAGTGGCCAGAGGAAGCCCGTTAGACAGATAGTGAGGGGCCGCAGGTAGGGAGGGGCCAAGGAAGTAGCCTCAGGGGTCAGTATTCAGCTCTCCCAGAACTTTCCGGCCACTAAACCCTTAGTAGACACTTTCTCTGCCTCTCGGCTTCACTATCAGGCCCAGATCATTTCAAAGAAAACACTGAACTACTGCTCTTCACACACTTTCCTCTGGGAACCCTTTTTTTAAATCTAATTTAGAGAATTATTTGTAACAAGCAATACACAAAAAAATCTTTAGGGACTGTTATTCAGGCAGGCTCCGGTGGTGGGTGTTCAATTTGAAGTCATGTTGGTGGAAATGGGTAATTGTGGAGGGATCGGTGTCGGAATATTGAAGGTAATAAATTATTATGAGCAACTTCATGAATATAAAATTATAGAAAAGTATTTTAGAATGATTGAGAAATGGAAGCACTGGAATCTCCATGAAGCCCTCTGGACCCAGGACACAGGTCCAGGGCATCCTACCCAAAACGGACAGGGAGCTGAGAGATTCTCTCCAGCACTGGCTAAGTCGTGTGTCCAGAGACCACGTGGTGGGGCGACCTGCAAACTCTGGGTCTCCCCCACCAGCACTTGATGGACACGGCGGCCCGACCCACTCCCACCTGGAGCCTATATAAACAGGAACTTCCAGGAAGTGGATCCTTTCCAGCCTTCACCTGCCACGGGAATTCAGCCTCTCCGAGCCTTGTCCAGACTCCCTGATTTAGCAACGTTGAAGGCCACAGCAGAGGACCGCCACAGAGATCAGGTGAGTGGACTCTCCATCCACTCTCAGAAAGGATGTAGGTCTGGGGGCTCTTGGAAACAGGAGATTTGGCTGGACTTTGGATTAGGGAGAGGAGGATGTGCCAAGGCAGCGCAGGAGGGGGCATTCCTGGATGCATGTGAATGGCGTGTGGGATTCTCTATAAAGTGCAAGCAGGGCTCTGTGTGTTAATGTGTGTGCGTGTGTGTTTTTGTGTGTGCATGTGTGTCTGTGTGCACATGTGTGTTTGTGTGTACATGTGTGCGTTTGTGTTTCTGTGTTCACGTGTGTGAATGTGCTTGTGCATGTGTGTGAATGTGCGTATGGGTGTCTATACATGTATGTATGTATGTGTGCTTGAATGTGTGTATGTCTGTGTGCATATGTGTGTTCTTGTGTGTGGCTGCAGTGTGTGGCCGTGTGTGGTCTGTGAGTCATCCAATCTTCTTTCTCATTTCTTTAGGAGGCCGACTCTGCTGCCAATCCACAGAGATGAGTTCCATGTGGGAACGACACACTCGGCCTGGGTGCCCCAGAGCCCAGAGTCCACACCTGGAAGGCGCCCCTGGGAGGACCCTCGGGGCGTGAGAACCCAAGGTAAGTGGTGGGCTGGTGCGGGGAGGAAGCGGGCGGGTGGGTGGCCCAGGGTCAGGCCTGGAGGGGAAATGAGTGTGCCTGTCTCTGCCTTGTCCTGGCTCTCGGAGCTGGTCTTGGAGCCCATCCCGGGTCAGTTGGGTAGGGCTTTCCTTCGGGCATCAGTGGAACGTGGGCAGGGCTGCCTGTGCTCTGGCCTCAGACCCTGCCAGGTTCCAGCTTCTGTTTGCTGCTAGTGCCAGGGAGAGTTGGCCCATGTGGAATGGGGCTGCCCCTGCCGAGATGAGTCCTCCAGGCCTCCCCTTTCCAGGCCCACTGTGGCCGCAGGGGCTCTGGGCCGCCATCTCTCAGGGGTCACCTGGGGGGACAGGGTCCTTGTCCTCCCTATCTCCCACTTCCCAGCCCCTCTTTGACCCTGCACAGGCTCTCAGAGCCCCTGCCTCACTCTGGCCCTTCTCTCTGCAGGTCAAGTGCAAGGACTGCGGCGCCTTTGGGCACCGGGCACGGAACCTCAGGTGCCCCATCAGGCGCTGGCAGGGAGCCTTGGTTCTCCAGCCCTGGGACGCCCAAAGGAAAAGGAGAACGTTCTGCCCCGCTGTTCGCTAGCACCCTCCAGCGGGCCTGACGTCCTGAAGGCCTGTGGATCCAGGTGAGTACTGGGCCGGTTCCAGCAGCTTGGGTCTGCATCCAGGATTCTGTGTCTCCCAACTCCTGTGGGACGCTTGGCCGGGCATCCTGGAGAGTGGGGGAAGATGGGAGCCCACCTGCTCCCTCTCAGAGAGCGCCTCTCTCCCAGGGCCCAGAGGGCAGGGTCATGGCAACCGGAGCAAGGCCCTGGGGTGGAGGAGAGAGGGCAGTGGGACAGTCCAGCAGAGAGGACGCTGGTGCAGAGGCCCCGCAGCTCTCCCTCTGCTCTCCCACTGGTCTGGGGGACGGGTCGGGGATGGAAGATCGAGGAATGGGCTGGGGTGACTGACTCTCTGATATGCTGCTTTCAGACTCATTCCAAGGAGGGGGTCTCTGCTGCAGAGATGCCCCACTACACAGGACCAGAAGGCCCAGGCCTTAACAAAGGACGGGAAGGAGTCCTGGGACTACGTGAGGGTAAGTACAGAGGGGCCAAGCCTCACCCATTCCTCCCTGATTCTGGGCCCTCTCCTCCACCGAGTCCCCTTTCCAGTGTCCCTCTCACTGTCCAGGGTCCCCTGACCTGTCCTTCTCTCTGTACACCCCAGTGTTCTAGGTTTGGAGGACCTTTGTCATGGGCAATGGTTTGGGTCTGAGCTGGGGATGCAAATGTCAGTGTTTCTAATTTGTGCTTTTCTCTTTCTTTCCTTGCAGCAGCCAACCCGGCCTGTCTCGTCCTTGGAGGACCTGTCCAGGCTGAGAAGGTGCCTCGAGGACCACCCCAGAGCCGTCCTGAGCTGAGCACCGCAGGTAGGGGAGTGCCAGGCTCTTTGCCGAGCTGCATGCCCGCTTCCAGGATCCCCTCATGGGCAGCCGCCAGCAGGCCTGGCCTGGCCCCCAGCTCCAAGCCCCGGGCACTCATCCAGTTTGGAGCCCTCGGTTGCAGCAATGGAGCATCGGGCAAGAGAGCAGCCAGTGAAACAACAGACCACACCACAGTTCCCCAAAGAAATGGAGGCTCAACCCCTGCCCCCTGCCACAGGGAAGCAGTCTTGGCACAAGGCTGGGCAGCAGCCACTGACAGGACACTCTGGCCCCTGGAACTGACTGCCCTGACCACACCCCAATTCCTCCCCAAGCCCAGGGGAGTGGCCACCAAGATGAACAGGTCCCTGAAAGAGGCTCCAGGCCCCAGGCCTTCAGTACCCATGGAGAGGCGGATGTGGCCTGCCCTGTGAGCCCCACACATCCTCCGGGGACCCCTGTGGGGATCCAGCCTCTCACCATGGTGTTCCGGAGGCTGCAGGGGGACCGCTGGAGCTGTGGGTTCTTGGATGCCAGTTTGGTCCCATGCATGGACACACGTGAGCCCCCTGCCTGCAGCCCACCCGCCATAGGCCCGACCCTGCGCCCCTTCAGTGTGCTCTATGAGGACCTCCTGGTGTCCTCGTCCTCTGATGAGAGCGAGCAGGACTGAGCTGACCCGCCAATGCTCACCAGTCTAGGCCCCCTGCCATGTGTGACCCGGACCATCTTGTTGCTGTGGAGGAAACCCCCGTGCCCAGACTGTCTCTGGGGGACCCCTAGTACCTAGCCCAGAGCAGGGGGGACTGTTGGCAGTGGTGGCTGAAATGGGACTCGCACTCAGGTGCCCGAGAAGCATCATCTGGAGTTTGGGCTCTCAGTAGAATTCCAGCTCCTGTGTCTCAGGCGGTTTCAATCCTGTGCCCACAGACTCAGTAACAGCGGACAGTGGGAGGCACAGCAGCAGCAGCAGGATTGTGACCCTTCTTTCTGCCGTGGCCAGGGCCAGGGCCATGGCAGGTACCATGTCATGTGTGCTCACACAGCGGTGCCCTGACTCTGCTGGGGTCGTGAGTGCGTTGGGTGGGCTCTGCATGTGCCCATGTCCTGTGTGTGTGCAGAGCATGATGGGGGCGTGTCATTGGGACTGTACCCTGGGGTGTCACTGGGACTCCCTATGTCAGTGACTTTCCTCCAATAAAGTGTCTAAACTGCACCCGTGTCTGGTCTCTCCCAGGCAGGCATCTCCAATCTCGCACACGCTGTGTCCCCTCCCCCTGGTTTCTGCGTTCAGCAGAATCAGGATAGGGCAAAGCTGAGGGCTCAGGAGAGAATTCTTTTTTTTTTTTTAATTTTTTATTGAGTCACCATGTGGAAAGTTACAAAGTTTTCAGGTTTAAATCTCAGTTATACAATGTTCGAATACCCATCCCTTCACCAGTGCTCATATTCCACCACCAAGAATCCCAGTATAGCTCCACCCCGCCCCCCCACACCCCTAACCCCCCCACGCCCCTAGCCCCCCACCCTTAGCCACCCCCCGCCTGTGTAACTAATAAATTTCACTTTACTTTCACTTTGATTGCATACAATATTTCAACAAAACTCACTATTATTGTTTGGAGAGTCTCTACAGGAGAGAATTCTTGACCTCCTGACTGTGCCTTGTTGGGGTCTCTCTCAGCTGAGCCTGCAGTGAGCCTGGACAGGAACTTCAGGTTGAGCAGGGGGTGGGGGTGGGGATGGGAGTCGGTTCTGGAGAAAAGCACTGAGCCCTCCAAGCCCTTTCCAGCCACAAGTCCCCCAAGCCCCTCCTGGGTCCACCACACAGGATCCCCATTTCCCTCCCTCAGTCCTGCTCAGTCTGGGTCCCGCCCATCACCCTCTACATGCTCACACAGAGCAACTCAAGGACCTTAACGGTGGACACCAGGTCCAGGGCCATGAATCATCTCTGTGGTTCCAGGATTATGGGAGTGGCCAGAATAAGCCAGAGAAGCGGCTCCTGAGGCCTGTCGGGACCCTGCAGAGGACGGTGACCCACTGACCTGCACGTTCCAAATCCCAGATAGCTCCAAGCCTGGAGGGTGCAGGGAAGTATGTTTCCAAGTGGACAAGCAGCCTGACATCAGACACCGTTTCTGATCCAGAGATGTCTGACACCCACCCTGGGGTCAAACTCAGACACAGGTCGAGACTGTAAGAGGAAACTCCCCTTCACGGCACCCTGAGGGGCCTTCAGAGCTGGGAGCTGGAGGAACCTCAAGAATACTGGGGAGGGTGCCTGGCTCTCCCCAGGATGACGCAGTGTGCTAAGTGGACCAGGTCAGACAGAGAAAAAGTCCTGTGGGATCTCTCTGAGATTGGAATCTAAGAAGATCCACAGTGTAACGAGGCAGAGGAGTATTGCCATCCCCGGGGAACATGGACGTGAGCCCAGGAGGTCAGAGGAAGCCACTGGGGAGGCTCAAGCAGAGGCAGAGGCAGTGACGGAGACGAGATGGCAGGGGAAGCCATCGGATCCTGGGTGGTTCCCGAGCTACACAAGTAGGTTATCTGACGTGGAGGGCGCCAAGTAGCGCTCCAGGAGCAATCATATGACAACACGTAAGTGTATGGAATAATGTGCTGAAGTCCTCCCTCTGACGCACTGTTCTGGGCCCAATACAGTCAGAGACGCTATGAGAACGCTCCAGAGCCTAGAACTGAGGGAATGCAGAGTATTGTGTATCTCCACTCACAACACTGTGGCTGGCACTGTTGCTGCCACTGAACGGATCAATATCAATACAGAACGGGATAGGGACAACTTTTTTGTTCCCATTATGCCCAGAAGGAAGGAAATGGCGACAGGAGACTGGCCTGGCTTAAGGGAACCTCATCTGGCAAGAGAAGAAGTTGAGCTTGCAATTCCCCATGGCAATCTCATCCGTAAGGCACTCCCTTCTGCATTTGCCCCGGCCCAGCCTGCAGTCCTCACACAGAGCAAAATGACCTGTGAGAGACACAGAGACAGAGAGACACAGAGACAGAGAGAGTGAGACAAAGAGAGCTGCTGACACACATTCCTGAGGCTCTGCAAGCAACGGCGCCCAGCCCACAGAAAGGGTGGGTTTGTATCTAACGTTACAAAGGTTTGTATCTAAGAGACCAATAGATAGAAACTGTGAAAGACCAATAGCACAGCGAGTAGGGCGTTGGCCTTACACGTGGCCAACCCGGATTCGATTTCTCTGCCCCTCTCAGAGAGCCCGGCAAGCTACCGAGAGTATCTCACTCGAACGGCAGAGCTTGGCAAGCTACCGGTGACATATTCAATATGCCAAAAACAGTAACAACAAGTCTCACAATGGAGACGTTACTGGTGCCCGCTCGAGCAAATCAATGAGCAACAGGATGGCAGTGACAGTGACACTGACAGTTGTACCTAAGAGTCAAAGTGTTTGTATCTAAGAGTCAAAGGGGTTTGTATCAAATATTATAAAGGGTTTGTATCTAATAGTGTAAAGGGTTTCTATCTAAGAGTCTAAAGGGTTTTCAGGAACTCGCCCAGAGCTTTCTAGACGCCTGCATTTCAGAATTCAGTGGGTGTCTCCATTCTTAGGCAGCACGTAGGCACAAACCCTGTTACAGTGTTTATAACCTTGTGAGGAAGCAAGTAAGGAGAGGACACCGCAAACCATGAGCCACCAGGAAGACCCCAATTGAGCTGCGGACTCTGCCCTGCAGG
This sequence comes from Sorex araneus, assembly GCF_027595985.1. Taxonomy (NCBI): domain Eukaryota; kingdom Metazoa; phylum Chordata; class Mammalia; order Eulipotyphla; family Soricidae; genus Sorex; species Sorex araneus. The sequence continues at coordinate 299,710,766 of NC_073302.1, read as the reverse complement.
AGGGAGCACCGTGGGGTTCTGCTAGACTGAGAGTCGAGTCCCAGCGGGAGGACACCTCATGTCAGCCCGGTGAGGCAGCTGGGCTCAGGTAAAGGCCGAGCTGTGCTCTCCCTCTGTCAACTGACATTCCAGATTCCTTCATGATTTTTTGAAACTTTTGCTGATGCTGCCCCTCGATGGCAAGGGACCATTTCTTTCACTGTGCCTGTGTTTGGGCCACACTGGCAGTGCTCAGGCTGCCCGTGCTGTGTCCTCAGGATCACTGTTGTTGGGGTTTGCCTGACCTTTGGGAAACTGTGGTTGAGCCCAGGTTTGCTGTAGACAGGACAGGAGCTGTGGAGAGCCTCCACTGGACCGAACCTCACAGATGCACCTGTTTCCTGTTATTGCATCTGGGACATGCACAGGGAACTGAGTAGACACCAGGCCCAAGGCCAGCAGACCGCCTCTGTGGTTCCAGGATGATGGGAGTGGTCGGAGTAAGCCAGAGAAGTGGCTCCTGAGGCCTGTCAAGAACCTGCAGAGGGTGGTGACCCACTGACCTGCATGTTCCAAATCCCAGATAACTCCGGGCCTGGAGGGGCGGGGAGTTATGTTTCTAGGTGGACAACAGCCTGACAATGGACACCGTTTCTGATCTGGAGATGTCTGAAACCAACCCTGGGGTCAACTCACACCCAGGTCTGAGACCATAAGAGGAAACTCCTCGTCACAGCGCCCTGAGGTGCCTTCAAGCTGGGAGCTGGGAGGGACCCCGGGAATACAGGGGATAGTGCCCGGCTCTGCCCTCAGGCAGGGCCCTGGTGGTACTCAGTGTCATGCCCACACTTCTCTAGCAGCCTGGGTGGGTCCAAGGAACATCACCTGCAGATCCTGGCAGGTACTTCCTCAGGTGTGCAGGCCTAGCATTGCCCTGTCCTGTGCTGGGGTCAGTATCTGCCTGGCCGTGGGTGCACTTTAAGGGGGACTCTACATGTGCCCTTCCCGACCCTCTCTCCTACAAATTGGGCACCCAGTGTTTAGGAACACTCTCACCCTTGTTCATTCAATCTGCTGCTTTTCAGTCGCCATAGCCAGGCCTTATTCTGTGGCACCTGTTGTGTTGAATCAGCGAACATCACAACACTCATGGATTACCTTCTGTTTCCCACAAACCTCCAGCACTGGACTCCTGGTCAGGGGAGCAATGCCCACTCAGTGCCATGGCCTTGAGGCCAGTCCAGAGGGTATCTAGTCCCCAAGTCTCACCCGGCACCTGCTTTCTCTTGTCGGGTTACCTGTGCCAACAGGTGTTCACTCACCTGTGTTGATGTAGAGTCTCCGATTTGGAGGTGCTGGGCATCTTTCCATGTGCTGGACTCTTGCAGGCCATTTGCGACCATGAGGATGGACCATGAACACACTGTGCTAAGTGGACCTGGTCAGACAGAGTGAACATCCTGTGGATCTCTCTGAGATCACAGTGAAAGAATATCCACAGGGTTTATATCTAAGAGTATAAAGGGTTTGTATGTAGAATTGTAAATGGTTTGTACATAGGAGTTTAAAGGGTTTGTATCTGGGGCACGCGTGTGCGGCTCCTCCACAGCTGCACCCGCGTGAATCCAGACCCAGCTGAACCAACTACAACACGGACTGCTCCTAGCGGATTGTTTCCTGCCAGAGAACTAAGCTGTGACTCCATGCCCGCCCGGGAGGGGAAAGGTATTTCTCTCTCTCGCCTGTCCCTTCCCGGGGATGAAGGGCGTGGGGACCGCCATATTATGACGACCAGAGATGGGGTTTTCAAGCTTGCAATGATCAAATATCCAGAAGAAATCTCCCTGGACTTAGTTGTTAAAGTACAGAAATACAAAACCGCGCAACCTCATTTCTCTTCACAACAGGTCTGACTCTAGTGGGGTGCTCCTAATAATAATGGTGAGGTTTGTGTTGAAATATTGAATGTAAAGTGAAATTTATCAGTTAAAAGGTGGGGGGGTGCGGGGGGGGGCGGGATGGGAGGTGTACTGTGGTTTTTTTTTTTTTTTGTCTTCGGTGGTGGGATACGGGCACTGGTGAAGGGATGGTTTTTTCAGCATTGTATGACTAAGACTTAAGCCTGAAAGCATTGTAATTTTCCACATGGTGATTCAATAAAATAAAAATAAATAAATAAATAAAATAAAGGGTTTGTATCTAGGATAATAAATGATTTGTATCTAAGAGTTTAAAGGGTGTGTATCTAAGATTATGAAGGGTTAGTATCAAAGAGTTTAAAGAGTTTGTGTGTAGAGTCTAAAGTGTTCGTGTCTCAGAGTCTAAAGGGTGTGTGTTTAAGAGTCTAAAGGGTTTTCAGGAAGTGGCCCAGAGCTTTCAGAGATGTCTGCGTTTCTGAATGCACTGGGGGTCCCCGTCTTAAGTAGTATGTAGGCACACCCTATTAATGTGTTTATAACCCTGCTAGGGTGGAAGTAATGGAGGGGACATCATAACCTATGAGCCACCAGGAAGATCTGGAGGGAGCTCAAGACTCTCCCTGCAGGAGTTATGCCAGACTGTGAGTCACAGCACGAGGACCCCTCATGTCAGCCCAGTGAGGCCACCAATCTCAGGCAAAGCCCAAGCTGAGCTCTCTCTCTATCCAACTGACATTCCAGAATCCTTCGTGTTTATTGAAATTCTTCTGCTGATGCTGCCTCTCAATGGCAAGAGACCATTTCTTCCATTCTGCTTGTGTTTGGACCACGCTGGCAGTGTTCAGGGCTGCACAAGCTGTGACCTCAGGATCACTGTTGTTGGGGTTTGCATGACCCTTTGGTGAGCTAAGGGTGAACCTATGTTGGTTGTATGCAGGACAGGAGATGGACAAGCCGTACTGTCCCTCTGTCTCCTGAGAGGGTCCCCACTGCCCCATGGGTAGTCGTGTGCATCAGGGTCTTGAGAGCTGCTCTGAGGGCATCTAGTGGTTGGGTTCATCCCCATACAAAGGGTCAAAGTCAGTGACCCACCAGGCTAGCACCAGAAGCCAGTCACGCACTGACCCTACTGCACTCCCCAGCACTGTACATCTCAGCCCGGCTGCCCCGAGGCTTGAGGTCGGGGACAGTCTGACGTGGCCCCTGGGGGAGTGTGTGGGTGAGACAGCAGTGCCGGCAGTGCAGAGGGCTCAAGTGCATTGCGGCATAGGCAGCAGCCTGGCTGCTCCCAGGTGCTCAGGGATGCTGCTGCCCGGGGTGCCAATCACACCCCTCAGGGCGTTGAGCCGTGTGCTGAGAGATGTTGCGGAACAGTTTTCCCAACAGTGCCCTATCATGTTGCGAGCAGGTTCGGGCAGACATGAACCAAGCATGATAGGCTAGTGGGGAAACACCTCAGGAGCAGCCAGTGACTGTTCACTTCATTGCCAAATACACACATATTTAATAGAGGGTTTGACTTCACAGGAAGATCCAATCACGTAAAGTTTAGCATTAGTGGCCTGTCACCTTTCTTACTCTGCTTTATCCAGGTCCATTCCACATTCAGTCTTGATGTTGTGGTTAGGATGATTTACTAAGCATTTGTGATAGTGTCTGTATTTGGGCTCATGTGACTTGGAGGTGCTGACTGGTGCTGACACCCTGCTCTTTCCAACTTTGCCCAGATCCTCCCTTGTGCGGAGCCTCCATTCTGTGCCACTTTGAAAGGTCGGGTCTAACCTGCCCCAGTGCCCATCGAACAACCTCAGGGAGAGATTCTCTAAAACAGAACACACCCTCAGGACCCCCCCTCTCTGCCCGATGCTCCACACAGGGTAGTGACACCTCTGTTTCTCTTCAGGGAATAGAACCAGCGTGAGACAGACAGCCGAGCCCCGTGTCAGAACCTGCGCTTACAGGAGATCACACAAACAGGCCCACAATCTACCATCTGAAGGAAAGGCAGCACCGAAATCCCATGGATGGAAACCACGGGTGTCACCTACACGGAGGCTGAGAGGCAAATAGTGTGCCGGGTGCTGGGTATTTACTGGGCACTGCAACTCTACAAATCCAGGCATCTCTGTGACCCATGGGCAGTGCACTTAAGCATCCCCAGGGAGTGGGCTGTCAGAGTTTAAGACTGAAAATCAGGTACAAGAGAAGGAAGTCACTATTCAGAAATTGACAGTTATTCTCAAACCTTACTGGCACCCTAAGTGCAAAACAAAGCACAGTGAGAAGGGAAACGGCAGTGCAGGCAATGACACCCGTGCCACAGCTGTCCCCACCTAGCCCTGGAAAGTGTGTCCACACAGCGTCACAGAGACACATCTGGATTCACTGTGAACACTCGGTCAGACCAGACATTAATTTAAGCAACCTCGGGAGGGATCAGAGACCCCCTGGAAGGTCCTGGGAGAGACCCTGTGAGGGGCATGTGGCTGAGGCAGGAGGAATCTCCAGCTCATCTGCCCCAGCAGCTCGTCCCCATCATTTACCTGCTGGAAGCTGAGCCAGAAGGAAGCAACAGGCAAAGGGAAGAGCAGCTTCATCCCTCTGGGCCCGGAGGGAGGGAGGGAGGACTCTCCAGCACAGAGTTAGCATCCGGGAGGTTGAAAGGGGTGGATCAGCACGCAGTTTGCCCAGGTCAGGTGCTGAGCCAACTCCAATACTCCCGGGCCCCACTTCTCGTTCAGTGAAGTGAATCGACTGAAGCATTCCCAGGCCCCACTGCCAGGATCGGGCACTGCTGTGACTGGAGGGAACCTCGGCCTCCTGAAGTCGGAATTAGCTTCTTGCTGGACTCTGCACTGTGGTCACCCTTGGTCTCTTGACCTCATATGCGCGTCACCACATGTTTCAGGGCTCTTCTGCACCCACACGTCTGTGTAGGGTCCCTGAGCACTGAAGCTTATTGGCTCAGTCGTGGGCTCAAACCCAGTCGCCCCCGGCTCAGTTACTTGGATACCATATTGATTTTAGCCACAGTCAAGTTGCATTTGTGCTCTGAGGATCTGTTCTGCATTTCCCACGAATTAGCCCCCAGGAATTATTCGCCACTAAGAACCCAGCCTGTCACTAGCAAACATTCTGTCCACTCTGCAGTGCCTGCTCCCCTCCTCCTGCCACATCCTTTAAGCCCCTTGAGGTCCCATTCCTTGACTCCTCTGGTCCTTGGAAGGGAGGTGACCTCATGCCACATCTCCAGACGTGCCGCTGTCCTCCACAAACTTGCAGAGGCAGCCCAGTACTGCCATGGGCCCCTGAGTCCCTGCCCTTTCTTTGTCCAACCCCCAAATTCAGAAAATCTCACATCCTGTCTACAGGAGTCACCAACCCAATTTACCTCCAGGAGGTGGCAAGAGCCCTCTCTCATGTGGGCACAGCAACCTCCTGGGGGCTACTCGGGGCCTTTGCACCTTCACACCAACTCCTGGACAACGGGGTCTGCATCCACCCACCCCCAAGTACCAAAGTGTCGTGCGCGCGCCGCTTCGTCCAGCGAAGAAACACACAACTCGGAGATCCTTTTTGCTGCGATTTATTAAGGAACTTTCTCATGCGTTAGAGAAGAAATCAGGAACAGGGACGAGGAGGAAGGAGGAAATAGGGACGCATGAGGGAGAACCGACTAGCTAGGTGACTTCCCCCCTTATATACTTCTCCCTGCCTGTTTGCCCTCAAGTGTCTGCAGCTGATAAACCAGCCATAACTTGTGAGCGTGACAAGACATCCTGATTCCCCATCAGGTGTTGTTCAGGAAGCACGGTGCAACCAACAAGAAATAGGTGTTCACGAAGCACGGTTCCATGGAGGCTCTCCACACCAAAGGGCCTCTCACTCTGCTGGGGGCGAGCAAAGGTGAGGCGAGTTCACGGTGACATTGGATTGAACAACCACCCCAAGCCTGCCTGAGTAACAGGCTCTAATTTTTTTATTTTCTATTGCTTCTTATGAATGGTTTGCAAAATATGAGCATAAAAAGGGTGCCCAGAAGTCAATGTGTGAAGAACTTTTGTCAGTGAAATGATCTGGGTCTGGCAGTCAGCTGAGATGCAGATAAAGTGTCTGCCAGGGGTTTTGTGGCCAGAAAATTCTGGGAGAGTTGAATGATGACCCCTGATGCTACTTCCTTGGGCCGTCCCTACCTGTGGCCCCTCTCTACCTGTCTCACCCCCTACCAATGGCCTCTCCCTACCTATCTCACTTCTTACCTGTAGCCATTCCCTGTTTACTGTCCAAGGTCACCTGACACCTACTGCAGGCGTCCCTCACCTCTCACTGTGCACAAAGGCCCTAGCAGGGACCTGCCCTCTCAGCCCTGCAGGCTCAGGCCCTTGGGGAGTAGCCTTCCAGGGGACTTTTCCTGCTACTGCCCCGCAGGATAGAGTGAGAGGACGTCGGAGGGACACTCTCCTGACCCACCCACGCTCTGGGAGGGTGATGCCAAGGGCTACCCTGTTTTGTGTGAGTTCTCTCTGGGGGTCGACTTCAGCCGTAGAGCTGACCATTCTAACTGTGGTAGGGAAATGTGGACGGTGCACAAAGGGGATCCCCTCCCCACAAGGATGTCCTTTCTGGGCTCGCTGACCAAGGAAACTTCTTCCATCTGAGGTCATGCTGAGGTTTCCCAGCGGTGTGAGGTCTCTGCTTGACCCTGTGACCTGCTGCTCTTTGCCCTTCACATTCCCATTGTCCCACGACAGAACTAACTCAGGATTCTCTCTCTCGGCTTGTGGGCAGAGTGGGCTTGAGGCCTATGAGAAGACTAGACCCAGGAGCTTTGTGTTTTCGCTGCCAGGACTGGATGGAGGCAAAACGGCTGTGACTCACAGAGGACCAAGGAGAACAGTGCTGGCCTTTGAGTGTGGGCAAAATGGAAGCTGGCACCAACCCACCTAAAAAGATGCAAGATTTTTCTTGTGACAACTTTTTTGTGATTTGTTGGTCACTAGTATTTGTTCTTTGCTATCCTCAGGGCACCCTCATCCTCCCAATGGGGCTGGCCCTGTTTCCTGTACTGACTGAGATGGACAGTCATACATATTGCAATGCCAACACCGCCTCTCAGAGTCCTCCCAGCTCCCGTCCAGGCTGATGCTGTGCTGAGCCCGAGTTTTCTGTATGTTTCCCTGCAGAGAGAAGCAGTCAGAAGCCTTGGCAATGCAGTACAACTCCACCCAATCTGTACATGGCCCTGACCCTGTTCAAGAGCATTCTGGGATGTTCGAGAAGACATGGAGAGACTAGGTCCTTCCTCTCCTCAGGTTCCAGTGCAGGGTGGGGCAAGTGGCTCTGTGGATTCACAGAAAATTCCTCCTGCAAACTTGTGTTGGCTTAATTTGTGGCAATGTAGAACTCATCCCAGCTCTGGCTTCCCCTGGGAGGCCTCTGAAGTAGGTATCCAAAGGAGGCCTTATCCAGGAGATGCCCCAGAGACCCTGACCCACAGTTACAGCTGATCTCTGAAATCCTGAAGCCCACATAGCCTGGGACCACGGAGGCCATGGCTTTCTGGGGTCACTAACTATCATGGGTGGAGGTTGATTTCTGTCACACGTGGTAGCAGGTCATAAAGTGATTAGGATCTGATGGTGTGACTGTCCTATGTCAGCTCAGGAAACAGTGACCTATTTCTCTCCACCTGGACCTGTCAGTGGAAGTTTGAAACTCCTGGGTCTAGTTTTCTGATAGGGCCTAAAGCCCCCTCTGTCCACAGGTGGAGAGAGAGAAAGCCGCGGCCAGCTCTGTCATGAGACAATGGAATTCAAAAGGGAAAAGAGCAGCAGGACACAGGAGCAAGCAGAGGCCTCGCACTGCTGGGAGACCTTGGCATAGCCTCAGATGGAAGAGCTCTCAGTGGTCAGTTAGCCAAAAGGCCATTTCCGGGAGAGGGGAGCCTCTATGTGCACCCACCGTCCAAGTTATCCGGAAAAGAGGGAGCCACTTGGTGCCATCAACTGAGAATGGACAGCTCTACAGCTGAACCCAGAATTCACAAGAACTCACAACATAAAGGGAAGCCTGCAGTGTCACCCTCCCAGAGACCAGGATGGTCAGGAAAGTTCACCCTGACCTCTTCCCGCTCTCTGTGAGGCAGAAGCCAGAAAACCCTCCTGGAAGTGGATGCCCTGAGGGTCTAACCTGCAAGCCTGAGAGGGCGGGTCCCTGGCTAGGGGCTCTGGGCACAGTGAAAGGTGAGTAGAGCCTGCAGCAGGTGTCACGTGGCCTTGGACAGTAAACAGGGAGTGGCCACAGGAAGAGAGTGAGATAGGTAAGGTGGGGCCACAGGAAGAGAGTGAGACAGGTAGGGAGGGGCAAAGAAGGGAGCCTCAGGGATCAGCATTCAGTTCTCCCTGAACTTTCCGGCCACTAAACCCCTGGCAGACACTTTCTCTGACTCAGCTGCACTATCAGGCCCAGATCATTTCACTATAAGGGTGAACTACTGTTCTTCACAAACTTTTTTCTAGAACCCTTTTTTTACATCAAGTTTAGTGAATTATTTGTAACCAGCAATACACAAAAATTCTTTAGGGACTGTTATTAGGGCAGGCAGGGGTGGTGGGTGTTCAATTTAAAGTCATGCCAAGGGTACTGCTGGTGGGTTGGTGTTGGAATATTGAAAGTAATAAATTATAAATTATTGTGACCAACTTGATGAAATTAAAATTATAGAAAATAATTTAGAATGATTCACAAATGGAAGCACTGGAATCTCCATGAAGCACTCTGGACCCCAGACAGAGGGCCAGGGCCTCCTACCCAAAACGGACAGGGAGCTGAGAGATTCTCGCCAGCACTGGCCAAGTCGTGTGTCCAGAGACCAGGTGGTAGGGGCAGCGACAAAGCATGGGTCTCCCCCACCATCACTTAATAGACATGGCGGACCCCACCCACTCTGACTTTTAGCATATATAAAGGGGAACTTCCAGGAAGTGGATCCTTTCCGGCCTTCACCTGATATGGAGATGCAGCATCTCTGAACCTTGTACAGAGGTTTAGTTCAGTTTCTTAAAGAATCCCTTAGAACATGGGGCACAAGGGTTAAGAAAAAAGACCTGCAGGAATTCCTTACTTACATCGGTGAGGTTTCTCCCTGGTTTCCCCAGGAAGGTACTATTGACGAAAAACGTTGGGGGAGAGTAGGACATTGCTAAAAGATTATTATGAAACCTTTGGGCCTGAGAAAGTTCCCGTCCAAGCCCTTTCCTGGATGGAGACGAATCGCCCGTGATTCACAAAGGACCGAGGAGACGAGATGCTGGCCTTTGAGTGTAGCCAAAATGGAATCTGGCACCAACCCATCTGAAATGATGCAAGACTTTCCTAGTGACAACGTTTTTGTGATTTGTTGGTCACTGGTATTTGGTCTCTGCAATCCTCAGAGCACCCTCATTCTCCCAATGGGGCTGGCCCTGTTTCTTGTGCTGACTGAGATGGACACATATTGCGATGCCAACACCACCTCTCTGAATCCTCCCAGCTGCTGTCCATGCTGATGCTGTGCTGAAGCCGAGATTTTGTGTGTTTCCCTGCAGAGAGAAGCAGGCAGAGGCCTCGGTACTGCAGAAAACTCCCCGCACTCTGGACATGGCCCTGTCCCTGTTCGGCATCAGCTCTGTTGTGAGACAATGGGACTGGAAAGGGCAAAGAGCAGCAGGACACAGGGGCAAGAGAGGCCTCACACTGCTGTGAAATCTTGGCATGGCCTCAGATGGAAGAGCTATCCGTGGTCAGCAAGCCAGAGGGACATCTCTGGGAGAGGGGAGACACTATGTGCACCGTCCAAGTTGTCTCAAACAGAGGGAGCCACTGGCGCCATCAAAGGGAGAATGGTCAGCTCTACAGCTGAACCCAGCATCCAACAAGAACTCACATGGTAAAGGGAAGCCTGCGGTGTCACCCTCCCAGAGACCAGGATGGTCAGGAAAGTTCACCCTGACCTCTTGCCGATCTCCTCTGAGGTAGAAGCCAGAAAACCCTCCTGGAAGTGGATGCCCTGAGGGCCTGAGCCTGCAAGCCTGAGAGGGCAGGTCTCTGGCTAGGGCCTGTGAGCACAGTGAGAGGTCAGGGCCATCCTGCAGCAGGTGTCAGGGGACCCTGGACAGTAAACAGAAAGTGGCCACAGGAAGAGAGCGAGACAGGGAGGGAGGGGCCACAGGAAGGGGGCGAGACAGGTAGGGAGGGGCCGCAGATAGGGACGGGCCGAAGGTAGGAAGGGGCCAAGTAGGTAGCCTCAAGGGTCAGCATTCAGCACTTCCAGAACATTCCGGCCACTAAAACTCCGGCAGACACTTTCTCTGCCTCAGCTGCACTATCAAGCCCAGATCATTTCACCGTAAGGGTGAACTACTGTTCTTCACACACTTTCTTCTGGGAACCCTTTTTGAAAATCAAGTTTAGAGAATTATTCGTAACAAGGAATACACAAAAAATTCTTTAGGGACTGTTATTCAGGCAGGCTCCGGTGGTGGGTGTTCAATTTGAAGTCATGTTGGTGGAAAGGGGTAAAGCTGGTGGGTTGGTGTTGGAATATTAAAGGTAATATATTATTTTGAGCAACTTCATGAAAATAAAGTTATAAAGAAAAGTTTTAGAATGATTGACAAATGGAAGGACTGAAATCTCCACGAAGCCCTCTGGACCCAGGACACAGCACCGGGGCATCCTACCCAAAACGGACAGGGAGCTGAGAGATTCTCTCCAGCACTGGCTGAGTCAAGTGTCCAGAGACCAGGAGTTTGGGGCCACCTGCAAAGTTTGGGTCTCCCCCACCAGCACTTGATGGACATGGCGGGCCCCACCCACTCGGTCCTGGAGCCTATCTAAAGGGGAACTTCCAGGAAGTGGATCCTTTCTGGCCTTCACCTGCCACGGGGATGCAGCATCTCTGAGCCTTGTCCAGACTCCCCGATTTAGCAACGTCGAAGGCCACAGCAGAGGACCGCCACAGAGTTCAGGTGAGTGGACTCTCCATCCACTCTCAGACAGGATGTAGGTCCGGGGGCTCTTGGAAACAGGAGATTTGGCTGGGGTCTAGATCAGGGAGAGGAGGATGTGCCAAGCAGGGTAGGAGGGGGCATTCCTGGGTGCGTGTGTATGGCGTGTGGGATTCCTTATAAAGTGCACTGCAGGGCTCTGTGGGATAATGTGTGCATGTGTGTGTTTTCCTGTGTGTACGCGTGTGTCTATGTGCATGTGTGTTTATGTGTACGTGTGTGTGTCTCTGTGGGCATGTGTGTGAATGTACTTCTGCGTGTGTGTGCATGTGTATGTGGGTGTCTGTGCGTACACGGGCATATGTATGTGTGCATGCATGTGTGTGTGTGTCTTTGTGCATGTATGTTTGCATGTGTGTGAGTTGCAGTGAGTGGCCGTGTGTAACTCTGTGAGTGAATCAAGCTTGTTTCTCCTTTCTTTAGGAGGCTGACTCTGCCGCCAATACCCAGAGATGAGTTCTGTGTGGGGACGACCCGCTCGGCCCAGAGGCCCTGCAGCCCAGAGAGCCCAGGCCTGGAAGGTGTCCCCGGGAGGAGCCCCGGAGCACGAGGACCACAAGGTAAGTGTTGGGCTGGTGCAGGGAGGAAGTGGGAGGGTGGAGGTGGACAGGCCCAGAGTCAGGCCGGGAGGGGAAATGAGCGTGCCCGCCTCTGTCCTGTCCCGTCTCTCGCAGCTGGTCTTGGAGCTCATCACGGGTCAAGTGGGCAGGGCTTTCCATCGGGCATCAGTGGGCCATGGGCAGGGCCCCCTGTGCTCTGGCCTCAGACCCTGCCAGGCTCCAGCTGCCCTTTGCCGCTAGTGCCAGGGGGTGTTGGCCCGTGTGGAACCAACGGCTGCCCATGCCGAGACGAGTCCTCCAGGCCCCACGTGTCCCAGCCCTCTGGGGCCACAGGGGCTCTGGGCTGGAATCTCCCAGGGGATCCCTGGGGGGTTGGGGTCCTCGTCCTCCTGGCTACAACTGGCCAGTCCCTCTCTGACCCTGCAAAGGCTCGCAGAGATCAGGATCAGATCATTTCACTGACAAGAGTGAACTACTGTGCTTCACACACTTTTCACTGGGAACACTTTTATCTTTATCATGTTTAGCGAACTATTCGTAACAAGCAGTAGATTCTCAGCTTGTTCTTCAGGTGGGCTAGGATGGTGGTTGTTCAATTTGAAGTAATGGTGGTGGGAAGGGGTCATGGTGGTGGGACTGGTGTTGGAATATTGAATGAAGTAAATTGTGAACAACTTCAAAATGTTAAATTATAAAAAAAATTTAGAGTGTATGACTGACAAATGGAAGGACCTGACTCTCCAAGGACACCCTTGGGCCAGGGACACAACATGTGAGCCCGGTGAGGCAGCTGGGCTCAGGTAAAGGCCGAGCTGTGCTCTCCCTCTGTCAACTGACATTCCAGATTCCTTCATGATTTTTTGAAACTTTTGCTGATGCTGCCCCTTGATGGCAAGGGAACATTTCTTTCATTGTGTTTGTGTTTGGGTCACACTGGCAGTGCTCAGGCTGCCCATGCTGTGTCCTCAGGATCACTGTTGTTGGGGTTTGCCTGACCTTTGCGAAGCCGTGGTTGAGCCCAGGTTTGCCGTAAACAGGACAGGACCTGTGGAGAGCCTCCACGGGACCGAACCTCACAGATGGCGCCTGTTTCCTGTTATTGCATCTGGGCTTCATAAACAACTCCTAATAAGGAAACAGGATCTCCTGCTACACCCACGGGGTGTAACTAGCCTATCAGCTGCAGACACTCAGGCATAATCAGCAGCGAGAGGGATAAAAAGGGGGGAAGCCGCCTAGCTAGAGGTTCCTCTTCTTCCCCATGCTTGGGAAGGTTCCTGAATAAATCGCTGTAAGAAGAATCTCCGGGTTGCGTGTTTCTTTGCTGGTGGAAGCAGCGCTCAACAACGAGCCAAACACCAACAGATTTTATACTTGTTCTCAGCTTCACAGGTAGATCCAATCACATAAAGTTTAGCATTATTGGCCTCCCACTTTTTCTACTCTGCTTCGCCTCAATCCATTCCAAATTAAGGCAGGATGCTGTGCCTAGGGTGATTTACTAAGCGTTCAGTGTCTGAATCTATGGCTCATGTGACTTGGTGGTCGGATGAGGCTGAAGGCTGGACACCTGGTGCGGACACCCTGTTCTTACCAACTTTGCCCAATTCCCCCCTCTGTGGAGCTTCCCTTCTGGGCCGCTTTGGAAGGTCCAGTTTATCTGCTTCTCACTGTGCTTTATTTTGCATTTAGGATGCCAGGCACTTTCCCTCCACCTCAGCCAGCAATCACACCTTCCTTCTTTCTAGAAGCTCCTGCCACGGCTTTGGGACAGAGCCCAGGAGCTGGAATTTTTCCTTCTGATGCGTCCCTTTCCCTAATTGCTCAAACGCAGTCACTCACCCTGTCCAGCCAGTGGCCTCTGCACAGGCTGGCACACTGTCCACCTCAGGCCCGGGGTGCTCTGCGTGGTGCCACTCCAGTCGGTGACTATGGAGGGCACATTTGTCGCTGCGGGCGGGCGCGCGCCAAACTCAATCCTGAATCTCTGGCTGCCTTTCCTAGACGGCGTCTTCCCCTCCGTGTTGACGAGAAACCCGCCTGCCCGGCCTGCAGTGCTTTCATGCTTGGAATAACCAGAATGCTTGGAAACTAAAACATTCCAGAGTTAGGAGCAGAAAGGAAAACAGTGGTAAAAGGAAATAAAACCAGAAATCGTAGGCAACAGAGAATAGCGGTGAGCCCGAGGCCATGAAGGAAACAGCAGGGGCGGTGGGGACACGTCCAGGACCGGGTGGATGTGACAGAGCGTAATGCCAGGATGCTCGCGGATGCGAGCCGGAGGCAGGAGACGCAGAGGACAAACAGCTGCTCGCGTCTCTACAGGAAGTGGGACCGCAGGAACAGAGCGAGAGTCTGGGCCCCTGCAGGCGCCAGCCCCTGCCCGTGCCGGTCCCGGGCATTTGCAAGGCTCCCCGTGGAGCAGAGCCGCGGGTCTCCGTGGCCAAGAGAGGGACGCATGACTGCTTTTCACACAGCAGCGGTGTCCCCCCTGAAGGGACAGGAAGGCGCTTGCTCTGCAGGCAGCTGGGGTGGCTCTGACCCGGCTTTGATTCCCAGCCCCTGCCAGGAGTGGCCCTGAGCACGATGCCGGGAGCGCTTCCTGCAGAGAGACACGGACACCAGGAACAGGGTCGCCCAGAAGCTGGGACAGAGCAGCCGTGTCTGGGCGGGACGGCAGCTGTGGGAGCCGGTTGGGGGGCACTCGGGCCTCGAAGGTGCAGAGAGACACAGCGGGCAGGCGGGAGGCGGGCGGGAGGCGGGCACACCGCTCTGGACTCAGGTTGGCGACATGGCACCCCTGGCAGGCTCCGACCCGCTCAGGAATGTGAAGCCTTCCAGGGCCGTGGGACTTTCCCGGCCTACAATAACACGGCGGCTCTCCAGAGCCCCGGGGGCAAACTCCAGAAGGGAGCAGCAGCGTGTGTCAGACCACCCCTGGTGCCCTCTGCCCGCCTGGCACCAGCCTCTCCAGGGCCAGGGGGTTGACTCTGGAGGTGCCCTTTACCCTGCGGTGGGGCTGCTTCTATAGCCATTGCATGTTCATTCCCCTGGGACCAGCCAAGTCCCACCCCACCCCTCTGTGCTGTTGGGGAACACTGGGGCAAGAGTCGGGGGACCTCGGGGTCCCTACAAAGCAAGTACGGAGCTAGCTCTGTGGGCTGGGGGTGGGAGCACAGGCAGTGCTGTGCCGCAGGATGCCAGGGCAGGGAAGTCCTTGCCGGCATCACCGTGGAGGTCGGAACCAACACAGACACCCCCGCACAGAAACCATCTGGGGTTTGGCGCTCAGCCTGTAGTGTCCACGTGGCCGGTCGTAGCCTCTTTGGGGTCCAAGTCAGCGGGGTGGGGGGGTGGTAGGAGGACTCGTGCCAGTCTTCTAGTCTGGCTAGGTTAGGACGCGGAGTATCGAAGAGGGAATCATTGTTTATACCAATGTCAGTTTATACCAAAGTCAGGTGGGGTCTCAGCTGCAGGGGCTCACGGCTGCCCGAATCCCCCTGGAAGAGGCTGTAAGGCTGCCCTTTACACCCTCCTGTGTCCCTGGGCTTGGTGTGGGTTTCCCGTGGACCGCGAGGAAGCCCACCTGGCCTGCTCTACCCACTGACCCTGGGCTTAGCACCGGGTGGTTTACATGCAGCGAGAGAATTTCAGTCCAGTGATGCAGACGCCTCTGGGAGCTGTCCCCGGCTTCCCTCGGAAAGGCCTGGGTGCCTGCATCAAAAATTTTCGTGATTGCTGCCTGTAAATATTTGGCGGGCTTCTCTGGACACTCGGTCTCTGATGCGACTCTTCAACTCTCCCGTCACAGACATGTGGACCAACATGCCCGTGACACGGTCCCAGGGACGTTTCCTCTCCAATGCAGGCCACCAGAGCTGGAGCCTGGGGCCCCTGGACCCAGCGACGTTCCCCAGCCAGCGCGTGGGCAGGAAGGCCACTTGGCCGTCCCCGCTCTCCTGCCCGCGCTCACCTCTCTGCTCGTCCCGACACACGTGGGGGGCTCAGGCAACTCTCGCCCTTGCCTGCTGGCTCTGGAGAGACCACCTGCCCTGCTCTGAGCTGCCCGTGGAGTCTCCTGGCCAGGAGCCCAGGGGCCCGGTCAGGCTGCCCGGGGGCTGGGGTGGGCCCAATGATCTCGAGTGAAGGCAAGATTATCTTGGGGATTACCTCGAGTGGAGGCAACGAGACTCACAACTATCGCTTTGACTGATTCCCTAGAGGCCAACAGGAAAGGCACCTGGTTTGGGGGGTTCCGGATGTGGGGGCCCGGGTCTCCCTCGTCCGTGTTGAGTGCAGTAAACTGGCCTTTGCTCTAGCTGATGTGCCTCCTGGCATTCAGTTCCCCCGTCCTCAGCCTCTTAGGGGAGGGAGGGAAGGATCGTCTTGTTCCCCAACAGAACCCGGAGAAGCCCCAGGTGACGGCCACTGAGACCCTGAACCCAGCAGCCCACAAGGAAGCGACGCCCCGGCAGTCACGAGTGAGCTTGGAGAGATGGCGGGCTGAGGGGTGCTCGGGCGACCCTGTGGCCCGGCGCCGTGCCCGCCCTGGCCCAGAGGCACCGGCCAAGCCACAGGTCCCGCAGCCCAGGAGGAGATCACGCAGGCACCCTCTCCCCAAACACTAAAATTTGGGGTGATTTGCTACACAGCCATGGGCAACCGCTACAGTGAGGGGTCCAGAACACGGGTGCGCTACGTCTAGGATACCCTAGCGGGGGGAGGGGGAGAGGGTCCTGCCTCCCTCTTTCGGGCACACACTTTCCCACAGCATCGATCAACGCTGCTACGGGGTGAGCTGTGCCTTTCTGCTGTTTTCCCGGTCAGTCGCGAAGGCAGCTCAGGGGACCTTCAGACGCTGTGCCGATGTGTGTGAGCCGGAGAGAAAAGGACTCGCTCCCCGGAGCAACTCCCAGCCCCACCCCCCTGGGAACCTCCGTAGCAACAGACTTTGACCTAGGTAGAAGCCGCAAGTGGGGGCAGGTTGGAGGAACCCCATAAAGCCACCTTGAACAAAGGGAGGGCGCGGATGCTGCCCGGGCTGTTTGCTGCTTGGCCCACGTGACCGGGCACATGTGTCGCCCACATCTCCCCACTTGAGCTGTGGACTTTCATGCTTCTGTGTCTAATGCTGGGGTGTGTGTGTGTGTGGAGAGAAGCCCGTGCTCTCTCCTGAGCGTTGGTCAACCCTCTCACTTTCTCTCCCTGCTTCCCTCCAAAAACCTCCAAATCTGCTTTTACTTCACCACTCGTCTACTCCTGAAATTCTTTTCTGCTGGTGTCCATCGGGGTGGGGCGGGGGGGGGAGGGAGGGGCACAGGCCCGGCTGTACTGGTGTCCATCGGGAGAGGGACAGGCCTAGCTCTCGGTTCACAGGACCTAGAAACCTGTGAACTCGACGCTGTGGGACCCGAGCCAGCGTCCCCTGCTCTGGGTCCAGTCCATCGCCAAGGATCTACCCTCAGATTCCGGCCGCTTCTATGGAGACGACAATGTGATCCCGTGTCCCAGGTGCCTGTGCTCCTGCTGCTTCACTGTGGAGGCCCAGAGCGGGGACAAGCAAGGACAAGGGGGCCCGTAGGGGGGACAAGCGGCTCCCTCAGTCCTGGCCACCAACAGGGCGGGTGCCCCCCCCCCCCTCTCTCTCTCTCTCTCTCTCTCTCTCTCTCTCTGTATGACCTTCTCTGTCTCTCTGTGTGTCTGTCTCTCCCCCGGCCCTCTTTATTTCTCAGCAGACAGAGAAGAGCCCCTTGCTTCCCTTCCCCCTTCCTCTTTGGAGGGTCCCCTGCCACACACCCCCCCTCCAGGAAGAAAGACTGAGCCGCAGGAGGGAAGCCTTTGTAGAAGATTCTAGAACCCAACCCTCCTTCCGGCAGGGTGGAGCCGGAACCACCCACAGCTGCTCTCAGTCCCTCCTCCCGCCTCACCCCTCTCCCCCCCCTCCTCCCGCGGGAGAGTGTTAGTGAGGGGGCAGCTGGGGTATGGACCCCGGGAGGGCTCGGGGGTCCCTCCAGACTGCACCGGGCAGGGGGTGGCTTGCTGCAGTGTCAGCCTGACCCCGGGGGGCTGGTCAGGAGAGCCCTCCCGGAGCCCCGGGGGAGCCCACGAAGGCAGCCACTGGCCAAGGCCCGGACAAAGCTGCAGCCCTGTGGACCCCTGCTTGTCCCAAGGGCCTGGGGGTGCCAGCTTTGGGGCTCGTGGCTGTGGCAACTTCCCTGGGTGCTTCTGGGGAGGGGGACATGGCCGGGCTCCGCCCCCCCCCAGCCATGCCGTGTCCAAGGCGGGTGCCTGCACCACTCAGCACTGCTGGTGGCCCATCCCTGCTGCCCAGGACCACAGCCCCGGAGAAGGGAGGCCCCTGCCCGAGCACCGGGCTCAGCCCTGCGTCACTGGCTGGGCTGGATTCCGGGGCCCTCACGGCCTTCCGGAAAGGCCCTACCGTGTCCCTGGGGCTGTCGGGCCTGTCACTGTGCGCCGGGCACCGCGGGCAGATCTGGAACAGAGCTGCAGGGCTCCCCGAGGCAGGACAAGACACTGGCCAGGCCTCCCCTCCCCTCTCTGGGCTCCCCCAGGGCCGCCTGGCTGGACGCTTCTGAGCCTCCCCCCTCCCCTCCCTCCTGCTCTGCTCCCTTCCCTTCTTTGTATCCTCCCCTCCCTCCTTCTCCCTTTCTCCCCTCTCTCCCTTCTTAGTTTTTTATTTTATAATTTTATAAAGTAGCTCACAATATTTGATTACAGTTAATGTTCAAACACCCATCCCGCCATCACGACACCTTCCCCACCACCATATTTAGGATGTTTCCATCCGGAACCCCAATCCCTGTCCCAAGGCAGAACCAAAATAATATATTTTGTATTGTTTGTTATGAAAAGCCACTGAGAATGCTACCAATAAGTACCCTTAGAGGAAAGAGGGTGAAGATTGTTGCATTTCACCCAGGGAACATCAAGCCCTTCTATAAGAGATCACTTACATGGTGTTAAAGGTTGAGCCCTGTGTGCTTTATATAGATACATATATATGTAAAAAAAAATACTTCCCGCTAATATTGGTTGCCTACTACTTTGAACCCCATCAATTGTGGTGTGGTTCCCTTAGAGTACGGGGAGGGGGTGTGGTATGAAGTGTCCAGGAATAGATTGACTCGTGGGTGAGGCTCGGCCCAAGCATCTGGAGAGCGGCTGTGAGCCTGGCAGTGGTTGAGTTCTGGAGATTTTTGGGTGCGGGGCTGGGTCTCCTGGGTGGGGAGGGCTCTCACCCGCCTTCTTCTGGTGACCCATGAGCCTCTCTCCCTTCTTCTCTGCTTCCTCCCTCCCCCCTCCCTTCCCTTCTTTGTATCCCTCCCCCCACCCCCTCCTCTCCCTCCCTCCCTCCTCCTCTGCTTCCTCCCCTCCCTCCTGCCGCAGAGGCTCACAGTTTGTGGAGGTGGAAGCGGTACTCAGGACACTCAGACAGAGGAGGGGCCCGTGGGGTCCCAGACAAGCCCCCAGCAGGCTGCCCTGTGCCCAGACTCTTGGGTGAGGGCACGAAGCTCAAGTCTCACCCCGGCCTGGGGTCCTGCCGGCCGGCACCTACATACTTGTACCCGAGGCTCCACACCAGCTCTGAGGGTTGGGCCAGCTGGGCCTCGTGCAAGTGGGCTGTGGGGGGCCGCAGGGCTGGGCGTGTGCCCCCAGCTGCCCGCGTCCTGCACAGACTCCTGGGCTGTCCGAGGCGGCTTTCGTCTCCCCTGGGCTGAGCGGAGACAGTCCCTGTCCACTGCCGCCTGAGAGGTGGGCTGGGCCCCTCCAGCACCCACGCTGAGCACGTGCTGACCCTGGGGGACAGCAGGGAGCCTCATGGGTGTCCCCCACCACCAGCCCCAGGGGAGTGGCCCAAGACCCTGCTCTGGTTGTGGTCACCTCATCCGGAAGGGTCCAGCCGGAAGGAGAAGTCCCCTCTCTGGGCAAGGGGAGATGCCTACGAGTGCCCCCCTGCCAGCTCCTGCTGGCCTGCGCTGGTGTCCACTCCTGGTGTAGGAGTCAGTGTTCCATTGGGGGTGCTCTGGGGTCACTCCTGGCCGGCTCAGGGGCCTTCTGGGGTGAGACCATCGCAAGTGCCCAGCCCTCTGTGCTCCGGCTTCGACCCTCAAGTCCCTTTATCGTTGCAGCCCTTGCCGCTGGATGAGAGAGACCCACCATGGGCGGCCTTTATGCCCACCACTCACCACCCACCGCCCACCACCCACCACCCACCACCTGCCCCGCTGCGTCTTTGGGCAGAGCCAAGGCTGCCCTCTGCTGGTCAGCGCTGGTACTGCTAGACCACTGTCCTCTGATGAGAAACTTTGAGCCTGACTTGTTCCTGATCATTTCCTCCCTTATTTTGGGGGCCACAGCTGGTGGGATTCCAGGGGCTATTCCTGTGTGGTGCATGAGGGGCCCTGTGTGATGCTGGGGACAAACCAGGCACCGCCGAAGTGCCTTAACCCTGCACGTCTCTCCGGCCCCAACCGGATCATTTCCTGAGGAGCAAACGGGAGGTTACAGAGACGAGTCACCCATGAGGCCGAGACGTCTGTGCTGGGCTCTGTCTGACCGTCCCCACCACGGAGAGGGGTCCTCGGACACAGCAAGAACCCGGTCAGCTTGACCAACCACAACCAAACCACTGTCTCTTGAGGGGCCATGCCCGCAGAGCCGCTGGTGTGAACGGTGAGTCCCACTGCCGGGCGGGTGCCATGGGTCACCCCACATGTCTGTCACCTGTCACAGGTTCTGTGTCCCCGCGGGGCCATGTCCTCTGCCCACTGGCCTCAGGTTCTAAGTGAAAGGCTCAGGAAAGGCAGGGCAGGCTCTGGGCGCGGGGAGGCTGAGCCTGATGAATGACAAGCACACGGAGAGAGCCACCTGGCACCACGTCAGCCTCACCCTGGCGCCTCCGGCCCCGTCTGGGGCAGCAGGCGGCTGGGGCTGGGCAGAGCTCGCTGGGTCCCGTTGGAGGCACTCTCGGGTCCCCAGGTGACAGCCCACACCACCAACAGAGACACGGGCCTGTCACAGGTGAGAGAAGCCTGTGGCCGGCGGAGAACACGGCCCCTGACCTTTATTGCGGAGACTGCAGGGCTGGGGGCCGGGGTGAACTGCGTGGGTTTCAGACATGGGGCACGGTGGGGTTCAGAGGCTCCCGATTCTCGCACGGCTGCAGCAGCAGACAGCAGTGCAGGGAGCGGTGGCACAGGCCCAAGAGCTCTTCGCTCTTCTGACAGTGCTCCACACAGTGGCCCTTCATCCGGAAGCACCTCTCGTCAAAAATCCCACTCCTGCCTAGGGGAGGGAAAGGTGGAGAGAGGGATTCCGGCCTCACACTGCCTGTGATGGGGGAAAGCGGGGTGGCTGGGGGGTCTCCCTGGGCGTGTTCAGCCCCCCGACAGAGGTGACACCAGGACCCCCCTCACTGCCCAGGCTCTGTTGATTCTGGACATGGCTGACCCTCGGGACATCAGGCTGCCTGGGGGCGGCAGCAGGGCCACCACTGGCCACCAGGAGCAAAGGCCAGAAGCTCGCAGACGTTGGTTCCAAGTGCATGCAGATCCCTTCCCCAGCAGGAGAACGAGGTCCGGCTCCATCCATCAGGGGTGGGGACACAGGAGAGAGCCGGGGGCCTGCAGGCTGCCTCCTGCCCTGCTGGCCAGGCCCGCAGAGCCCAGGCTCAGGGTCCGTGGGTGGAAGACCCAGGTGCAGCCCCGGGGGAGCGAGTCCTGATGGGAAGGATGTTCTGTTCACTGAGCCAGAGGACAGGCTCAACCCCTGCCTGGCTCTGGACACCCCGACAAGCTGGGCGCTCGTCACCCCCGACCTCCTCCCCGGGAACAGACCAGCTGCACCTTCCGAGGCGCTGAGCTCCGCACGCGGCAGCCCTGGACGGAGCCTGGCCACAGGGCACCCAGCCCCCATTCCTGCCCTGCCAGCCCAGGGTCACTCAGCTCGGGCAGGACAGAGGGCCCCGGGAGACGCTGGTGTGGAGCCGGAAGCACCATCCAGTTTGCGAGGCTTTGGGGACCATCCATCTAACACCACGTGCCTGAGGAATAGCTCTTCCTGCTCTCCTGCTGGACCTAGTATCCCGTCCAGGGCCAACACGGTGCCCCTGGACACACTGTCCCCCTCCCCATCGCTCAGGCCTCACTGCTGTCCTGGCCTTCCGTCCACAGCCTGGGCATGAGGCCAGCCCCGGGCCCTTCTCCTGCCGTGTCTGTTTCCGAGACGCCGTGGCACTCCCTAATAACAGTGGCAGGAGCGGGGCCGAGCAGAAGCGACACTAGGGGGGTCGTCCCTGACAGCCAGTGCCCTGCAGGGCCCGACACCAGGGCCGGGGCCTCCCACGGCGGGTCACACGGACAATCACGGCACAGGGTCCCCGGCCAGGAGCCTTACCTGGGGCCACCCGGGAGAGGAGAGCCAGGAGAAGCAGCAGCGTCCTCATGCTGGCGGGCTCGGTGGTCCTCGGCATTCTGAGGACACCCACTCCTTCCTGGCCGATAGCATCTTGACCGCTGAGCCACGGCGGGAGGGAGGCATTTCGTGCCGTGCGGCTGCAGCCCACACAGCCCAGAGTGTCCCTCAGCCCCAGCCCCTGCCGCTCTGGTTCTGCTAATGTAGCCGCAGAGACAGGGCAGGCCGGATCAGAGAGGTGGGAACGGGGGTCCTGGGACCCGCATGTTCGTGCTCCTGTCCCTTAGTCGGCCCTGGGAGCGAGCCACTGCTCGTGAGCACTGTGGGGTGGACACTCTAGTGTGCCAGGCTGGTACACTGGCTGGATGGAGTCTGGATCCCGGCCCCGAGCCGTCTCAGCTGTGAGCCCCTGTGATCACTTGAGGGAATCTCACGTCTTGATTGAAAACTGTGACTCTCCTTCAGGACAGAGAAATGCTGCCAGTGGCGCAGCGTCCTGCTTCTAGCTGTCATGCAAGAGGTGAAAACACAAACTGAAAAGCACCCTCGTGTCCCTCCCCTGACACTCGTCCTCCTAAACGCCCGTGGGTGGACAACTGCCGGAGGAGTGCTCTCTGGGGAAGGACCCCAAACCAACCACTGCCCAACCTCTCCTATACACCCCCCACAGCTGAGTGAGGGGCCCAGCGGGATGTGGGGGTGGGCGAGGTGCAGACTCTGCTATCCAGGACCTGGCCTGAGGGTGCACAGGGCCCCGAGTAGCCCCCAGGAGACTGCCGGCGCACACATGACAGGAGACTGCCGGCGCACACATGAGTGAGGAGCCCTGTGCCATCTCCGGGAGGTGCATTGGATCGGTGACTCCGGTGGATGGGGCGTGAGAGTTCCTTAAACTGGGCATTGGGCAAGGAAAAGGCAGGAGCCCAGGGGACAGAGTGTTTGCTAGAGACGGGCTGGGTTCTTCGTGATGAATAGTTTCTGGGGGCTAATTCCTGGGAAATGCAGGACAGATCCTCAGAGTGGAACCGCTCGTTGGCTGTGGCTAAAAGCAACGAGGTGACTGAGCCGGGGGCGGCTGGGTTTGAGCCCACGACTGAGCCAATAAGCCCCAGTGCTCAGGGGCACCTTCATAGACGTGTGGGCGCAGGAAGGCCCGGAAGCAGGTGGTGGCACTCATGCGGGGCAGGGTCAAGAGGCCAAGAGTGACCACAGTGCAGAGTCCAGCAAGAAGCCAATTCCAACTTCTGGAGGCCGAGGTTCCCTCCAGTCACAGCAGTGCCCGATCCTGGCAGTGGGGCCTGGGAACACTTTAGTCGATTCACTTCACTGACTGAGAACTGGGGCCCGGGAGTATTTGCGTTGGCTCAGCCCTTGACCTGGACAGTCTGCGTGTGGCCCCTCCCCTGTCAGCCATGGGAGCCGTGTACCAGCCGGTCCCTGGCTCTGTGCTGGAGAGTCCTCCCTCCCTCCCTCCCTCCGGGCCCAGCGGGATGAAGCTGCTTCTTGCCTTTGCCTGTTGCTTCCTTCTGGCTCAGCTTCCAGCAGGTAAACGAGGGGGACAAGCTGCTGGGGCAGACAAGCTGGAGATTCCTCCTGCCTCAGCCACACGTGCCTCTCAGGGTCTCACTTGGGACTGTCCCAGGGGGTCTTTGCTCCCTCCTGGGGTCCCTTAAAGAAACGTCTGACCTGACAGAGCGCTGGCTGCAAGTCCAGCTGCATCTCTGTGATGCCGTGTGGACGCGCTCTCCGGGGCTGGGTGGGGACACGGGTGTCATTCCCTGGACCGCTGTTTCCCTTCTCACTGTGCTTTCTTTTGCATTTAGGCTGCCAGGCAGGATTCGAGAATAGGCGTCAGTTTCTGACAGGTGAGTTTCTCCTCTTGTGTATGATTTTCATTCTCAGAACTCTTGGCCCGCCCACTCTCTGGGGACTCTTGAGCCCACCAGCCCCATGGATCAAAGAGACGCTGGGAGTCATAGAACGGCAGTGCCCAGCAATTGTAGGCGCCTGGCACAGTATTTGCCCATCAGCCTCGGGGTCAGCGGCATCCATGGCTTCCATCCACAGAGAAATTTCTGCTGTTGCCGTTCCCTCGGCTGTCGGCACGTGGGCCTGGTGTGGTCTCCCGTAAACTCAGGTTCTGGGATTGGGCTCAGCTCTCCAACTCTCCCTGGTTCTGTTCCCTGAACAGAAAGGGTGTCAGAGGTGTCACTCCCCCGGTGGGGAACAGCAGGCTGGAGAGAGAGGCAGGTCCTGAGGGTGTCTCCCGTTTCAGAGAGTGTCTCCCTGAGGATCATTTGATGGGTGCTGGAGCAAACAAGACCCGACCTTGCAAAGTGGCCCAGAAGGGAGGCTCTGCAGAAGGGAGGATCTGGGCAAAGTTGGCAAGAACAGGGTGTCAGCACCAGGTGTCCAGCCTTGAGCCTCATCCGACCTCCTAGCCACATGAGCCCCAGATACAGACACTGTCATGTACGCTTAGTAAGTCATCCTAGGCACAGCATCTAGCCTTCATGTGGAATGGATCAGGGCGAAGCAGAGTAGGAAAGGTGATAGGCCAATGATGCTAAACTTTATCTGATTGGATCTTCCTGTGAAGCTGAGACCCTCTGTAAAATCTGTGTGTGTTTGGCAATGAAGTGAACAGTCTCTGGCTGTTCCCGAGGGTGCTTCTCTGAGTACCCATCATCCTTGGCCCCATGTATGCCCAGACCCACTGTGCAACGTGATAGGGCACCGTTGGGAAAAACTATTCCCCAAGATCTCCCAGTGCACAGCCCAATGCTCTGAGGGCTGTGACGGGTGCCCTGGGCAGCAGTGTCCCGGAGCACCTGAGGGGGGCTGGGCTGCTGCCGCTGCCAAGACACACTAGAGGCCTCAGCCCTGCCGTCTCTGGTGCTTCATCCGCACCTGCCCCCAAGGGCCGCATCAACTCTCCCCCACCTGGAGCCTTGGGGCCACCGGGTTGAGACTCACAGTGTTAGGGAGTGAAGAAGGGTCAGTGCCCGAGTGCTTTCCGGCACTGACCCGGCCAGTCACTCCCTGTGAACCTGACTCAGGGGGTGAGCCCAGCCAGCAGATGCCCTCAGAGCAGCTTTCAAGGCCCTGATGCCCGCGACCACCCATGGGGCGGGAAGACCCTCTCATGGGGACCGAGGGACAGTATGGCAGTCCAATTCCTGTCCTGTCTATGGTCAACCTGGGTTCAGCCTCGGCTCCCCAAAGGTTATGGAAGCCCCAACAACAGTGATCCTGAGGACACAGCACGGGCAGCCCTGAGCACTGCCAGTGTGGCCCAAACACAAGCACAGTGAAAGAAATGGTCCCTTGCCATCGAGGGGCAGCATCAGCAGAAGATTTTGAAAAATTGAAAAGGACTCTGGAATGTCAGTTGGACAGAGGGAGAGCACAGCTTGGCTTTACCTGAGCCCACCTGCCTCACTGGGCTGACATGAGGGGTCCTCCTGCTGGGACTCGACTCTCAGTCTAGTAGAACCCCACGGTGCTTCCTCCTGCAAGGCAGAATCCTCAGCTCTGGATCTTCCTCGTGGCTCAAGGATTGTGGTGTTCCCTCCCTTACTTCCACCCTCACAAGGTTATAAACAGGGTTTATGCCTACAGGCTGCTTAAGAATGGAAACACCCACTGCATTCTGAAATGCAGGCGTCTCTGAAAGTTCTGGGCCACGTCCTGAAAACGCTTTAGACTCAGATACAAACCCTTTAAACTCTTAGATACAAACCCTTTAGACTTAGATACAAACCCTTCAGGCTTTTAAATACAAACCCTCTGACTCTTAGATACAAACCCTTTAGACTCTTAGATACAAAGTTACCCTTTCTGGAATCCTTGCTTACAGAGCCTCAGGAATATGTGTCAGCAGCTCTCTGTGTCTCACTGTCTCTCTGTCTCTGTCTCTGTCTTTCCCAGGTGATTTTGCTCGTGTGAGCCCTGCAGGCTGGGCCGAGGCAAATGCAGAAAGGAGTGCCTTGAGGATGAGATTGCCATGGGGAATTGCAAGCTCAACTTATTCTGTTGCCAGCCGAGCTTCCGTTAAGCTGGGCCAGACTCCTGTCGCCGTTTCCTTCCTCCTGAGTATAACAGGAACCCACAAGGTGCCCATGTCCTGTTCTGTATTGATATTGATCCGTGCAGTGTCACCCAAAGTGTTGTGAGTGGAGTTACAAATTGATGGAATACACAATACTCTGCATTTCCTCAGTTCTCAGCTACCTCTGGGGTGTCCTCATAGCATCTCCGACTGTATTGGGCCTAGAACAATGCGTCAGATGGAGGACTTCAGCACGCTATTTCATAATGCTTGTATGTTGTCATATGATGGCGTCTGGAGCGCTACTGGTGCCCTCCATGTTAGATAACCCCCTTCCGTAGCTCAGTAGCCGCCGAGGACCTAATGGCTTCACCTGCCAGGGCGTCTCCATCTCTGCCTCTGCCTGGGACCCTCCCAAGTGGCCTCCTCTGACCTCCTGAGCTCACGTCCACATTCCCCGGGGGCAGCCGCTTTCATCTCCTTGTTACACTGTGAGTCTTCTTAGAGTCCATCTCAGAGAGAGCCCACAGGACTTTCTCTCTGTCTGACCTGGTCCACTTAGCACACTGCGTCCATGGTCCATCCTCGTGGTCGCAAACGGCCTCCACTGAGTCCAGCACATGGAAAGATGCCCAGCACCTCCGAATCAGAGACGCTAAACCAACACGGGCAAGTGAACACCTGTTGGCAAGGGTAACCGAGAACAAGAGAAAGCAAGTGCCGGGCGGGACGTGGGGACTGGAGACCCTCTGGCCTGGCCTCCAGGCCACAGCCCTTAGTGGGCATTGCTCCCCTGATCAGTAGTGCCAGTGCTGGAGGTTTGTGGGAAACAGAAGGTAATTCGTAAGTGCTGTGTCCTTCACTGATTCAATACAACAGGTGCCACAGCGTGAAGGCCCAGCAACTGGTGCCCACGGCGACTGACCAGAAACAGATTGAAGGAATGAGGGTGAGGCCATTCCTGAAATTGGGGGCTCAGTTTGAAGAAGAGAGGGTCGGGAAGGGCACATGTAGAGTTACCCCCAAAGGCCACCCACAGCCAGGAAGATACTGACCCCAGCACAGGTCAGGGCAGTGCTGGGCATGCACATTCGAGATGGCACCTGCCAGAGTCCAGGGGTGAGGTTCCTTGGACCCTCCCAGGCTGCCGGAGGAGAGTGGGTGCAATGCTGGGTACCACCTGGACCCTGCCTGAGGGGAGAGCTGTGCACCATCCCCCACATTCCTGGGGTCCCTCCCAGCTTGCAGCTCTGAAGGCCCCTCAGGGAGCTATGAAGGGGAGTTTCTTCTTACGGTCTCGACCTGTGTATGAGTTTGACCCCAGGGTGGGGGTCAGACATCTCTGGATCAGAAACAGGGTCCGATGTCAGGCTGCTGGTCCACCTGGAAACACAGCTCCCTGCACCCTCCAGGCCCGGAGCACTCTGGGATTGGAACGTGCAGGTCAGCGGGTCACCGCCCTCTGCAGGGTCTCAACAGGCCTCAGGAGACCCTTCTCTGGCTCACTCCAGCCACTCCCATCATCCTAAAATCATAGAGACGGTCTGCTGGCCTTGGGCCCTGGTGTCCACCATTAAGGTCCTTGAGTTGCTCTGTGTGAGTGTGTAGCGGGTGATGGGCGGGACCCAGACTGAGCAGAGCTGAGGGAGGAAAATGGGGATCCTGTCAGGTGGGACACAGGCCCAGCTGGGAGGGGCCCGGAGGGCTTGGTGACTTTCTCTGGAACCAACTCCCACCCCCACCCCCTGATCAACCTGAAATTCCTGTTCAGGGCCCACTGCAACAGAGCTGAGAGAGACCCAAACCCGGCCCGGTCAGGAAGTCAAAAATCCTCTCCTGAGCCCTCGGCCTTGCAGGAACCAGGGGGAGGGGACATGGAGTGTGTGTGATCAGAGACGTCTGCCAGGGAGAGACCAGACACACGGGTGCAACTGAGACACTTTATTGCAGGAAAGTCACTGTGTCAGCGACTTTCGTGTAGAGGAGTCCCAATGACACCCCAGGGCACTGTCCCAATGACACGCCCATCATGCTCTGAACACACACAGGACACGGGCACATGCAGAGCCCACCCACCGCAATGACGACCCCAGCACAGTCAGGGCACCGCTGGGCGTGCACACACCACATGGTACCTGCCATGGTCCAGGCCCCAATAGAACGAAGGGCCACAATCTGCTGCTGCTCGTTCCTCCCTCGGTCCACTCTCACTGAGTCTGTGGGGACAGGATTGAAACAGCCTCAGACACAGGATCTGGAATTCTACTGAGAGTCCAAACTCCGGACAATACTTCTCGGGCACCTGAGTGCGAGTCCCATCACAGCCCCCAACTGTCAACAGTCCCCCTGCTGCTCTGGGCCAGGTCCTAGCAGTCCCCCAGGGAGAGTCTGGGCCTGGGAGGTCTCCTCCACAGCAGGAGTATAGTCCAGGTCACAGGCAGCAGCAGGCATAGGCTGATGGGCATCGGTGGGTCAGCTCAGTCCTGCTCGCTCTCGTCGGAGGACGAGGACACCAGGAGGTCCTCATAGAGCACACTGAAGGGGCGCAGGGTCGGGCCTATTGCGGGTGGGCTGTGGGCAGGGAGCTCAGGGGCGGCCAGGAACCCACAGCTCCACTGGTCCCTGTGCAGCCTCCGGAACACCATGGTGAGGGGCCGGCCCCCTGCAGGATCCCAAGTCGGAGGTGGGGTGCTCCCGGGGCAGGCCAGGCCTCCTGCCTGCTGTGACTGCAGGCCTAGGGCTGGGAGCCTCCTTCGGGTGCCTGCGTGTCTTGCTGGCTGCTCTCCTGGGTGCGGACAGGAACTGGGACCTGGGCAGGGCATTTAGTTCCAGGGGCCAGCGTGTCTTGTCCTTGGTCCCTGCCCAGCCTTATGTCTGGGCTGCTTCTCTGAGGTAGGGGGTGGGGGCCGAGCCTCCATTTCTTCAGAGTGGTCCGCTGCTCCATCACTACAACCGAGGGCTTCAAACTGGATGAGTGCCCGGGGCTTGGGACTGGGAGCCAGGCCAGGTGTGCGGGCGGCTTCCAATGTGGGGCTCCTGGACGTGGGCACGCAGCTCTGTGGAAGGCCAGGCGCTCTCCCATCCATGGGGCTCAGCTCCGGATGGCCCCGGTGTGGCCTGCGAGGCAACTCCTCTGCCTGGACGGGTCTTTCAAGAACGTGCCCAGTCTGGGCTCTGCATGGCTGCTACAAGGAGAGAGAGAGAGAGAAAAGCACAAATTAGACCCAGTGACATTTGCATCCCCAGCTCAGACCCACACCAGTGTCTATGCTGACAGTCCTCAGCACAAGAAAACACTGAGGTGGACAGAGAGAGGGACACGTAGGTGACCCTGCACCATGAGAGGGACATGGGAGGGGGTGTTTGGGGGAGAGCCAGGGTCAGAAGGAATGGGTGAGGCTTGGCCCCTCTACTCACCCTCACGTAGTCCCAGGACTCCTTCCCCTCCTTCTCGATGGCCTGGACCTTCTGGTCCTGTGTCGTGGGGCATCTCTGCAGCAGAGACCCCCTCCCGGGAATGAGCCTGCAAACAGCACATCAGAGAGTCAGTCATCCCTGCCCATCCCTTGATCGTCCACCCCTGTCCTTTGTGCCTGACCTGTCCCGCATCCCTGTGGGAGAGCGGAGGGAGAGCTGCGGGGTCTCTGCACCAGCGTCCTCTCCTGCTGGACTGTCCTGCTGCCCTTCCCCCTCCACCCCCAGGGCCTCTCTCTGGGTGCCACGACCCTGGCTTGTGGCCCCAGGAGAGAGGTGCCCAATGGGAGGTAGGAGGTGGGCTCCCTCCTTCCCTCACTCTCCGGGCTTCCCAGTCAAATGTCCTCATGGGAAGAGGGAGACACAGAATCTGGGACGCAGCCCAGAGATGATGGAATGGGCCCAGTACTCACCCAGGTCCACTGACCTTCGGGGTGTCGGGCCCCCTGGAGGGCACTGGCTCACAGCGGGGTGGCATGTTCTCCTTTCTCTTCAGGCATCTCAGGGGCTCTGCGAGCCTGTGCAGGGTCAGAGAGGGGCTGGCAGTGGGAGCCAAGGAGGAAAAGGACCCCATCCCCCCAGGTATGCCCTGGGAGATGCCACCCCAGAGCCACCATGGCTGCAACGGGGCAGGACAGGGAGGGCCTCGAGGACTCGTCTTGGAAGGCGAGCCTGTTCCACTCGGGCCAACACTCCCTGGCATAACGGCAAACGGCAGCTGGGGCCTGGCAGGGTCTGAGGCCAGAGCACAGGGGACTGCCCATAGCCCACTGATGCCTGAAGGAAAGCCCTGCCCGCCTGATGTGGGATGGGCTCTCAGACCAGCTCTAAGAGCTGGGACAAGGCAGAGATGGGCACGCTCATTTCCCCTCCTGGCCTGACCCTGGGCCTGTCCACCCACCCGCTTCCTCCCCGCACCAGCCCACCACTTACTCAGGGGTCCTCAATTTCCCGGGCTCCTCCCGGGGGTGCCTTCCAGGTGTGGGCTTTCTGGGCTCCAGGGCCCCTGGGCCAAACAGGTCGTACCCACATGGAACTCATATCTATGGATTGGCAGCAGAGTTGGCCTCCTAAGGAAATGAGAAAGAAGCTTGAGTGACTCACAGACCACACACGGTCACACACTGCAACTCACACACACGAACACACACATGCACATACAGACACCCACATGCACAATCACACACATGCACACAGACACACACGCAGACACACACGCAGACACACATGCACACATGCACACACACATGCACACACAGACACCCACATGCACATTCACACAGACATCCACACGACATTCACACACATACACACGCACATTCACACACATGCACACACATACACAAGTGCACACACACATGCACACACAGACACCCACACGCACATTCAAACACAAACACCCACACGCATATTCACACTCATGCACATTTACACACACACATGCACACAGACACACACGCACACAGAAACACACAGGCACACAAACACATGCACAGAGATACACAAATGCAAACATACACAGGTACATGCACACACATGCACACACACACAGATCCGTACTGTGCACTTTAGGGAATCCCACACGCCCACTCAGATGTACCCAGTACATGGGATGGCTATGTTCCCTCCTGCACTGCCTCGCCACACCCTCCTCTCCCTGATGGAGCACCTAGCACAACCTCTAACATGAGCCCTCAGCTCCAAGAGCCCTCAGCCCTGCACCCCTGCCAGAGAGCACATGGAAAGTCCACTTACCTGATCACGGTGGCCGTCCTCTGCTGTGGCCTTCAACGGCGCTAAGTCGGGGAGGCTGGACAAGGCTCAGAGATGCTGCGTCCCCTGGCAGGTGAAGGCCGGAAAGGATCCACTTCCTGGAAGTGGACCAAACCATTTTTGGTGTCCTACAAAAAGACTGAAGCTTCTCAGTGAATAAGGGATAGCAAATGAAAACAACTGCAGTATGGATTCCTCTTATAAATTTTTGCCAGCTTTATAAAAATAGAAGCGCTTCTTTTTTGACCCAATTTTAACAAGCAGGAGACAAGCTAGTTAGACTGAGAAACAAGGGATAACCCAATAGACTGACAGGTAATTTTAACCCTAGGGACTGCCCTTCCTTTCTCTGTCTATCTGGTTTTTTTCCTGGTTCTTGGGGGGTCAGATCGATTGATCAGGTATGTATGAATGCACATGTGCATGTGATTTTTTGTTGTGTTTCTGTATGTCTGTCTGTGTTAAGTGTTTAAATATTGAAGTCAGATTGAATCAGAAGTGGAAATCCTTGTAACTGGGCAAACAACCCCATCACAAAGGTTAGTAATATGTACTCCAAAAAATTTTAAAAGTTTGGGTGTTTTTGGAGCTTATTAAGAATTGTAAAATTAGAGCATGAAACTAAGGTGAAAATTGTTAAAGATTGGTGTAAAAGGTTCATGATTTGAAATATCTAAGGTATAAGAACTATTAAAATTAATTAAAAAGATGTTTTCCTCATGCTTTGTAAAAATGGTACAGGTTTTGTTATGCTAGTACATTTTTTCTCTCTAAATATTTATATTACAATTTTTGTTTGTATCTGCATTATATTGAGTAGTTAAAAAGAGACCCCCTCCCAGGAATGAGCCTGCAAATAGCACATCACAGAATCAGTCATCCCAGCAGCGTCCCCGGATCGTCCACCCCATCGTTGGTGCTCAGCCTGTCCTGCAGCCCTGTGGGAGAGCGAAGGGAGAGCTACGAGGTCTCTGCACTAGCGTCATCTCCTGGTGGACTGTCCCCCGGCCCTCTCTCCTGCACCCCCAGGGCCTCTCTCCAGATGCCACGATCCTGGTCTCTGGACACCCAGAGAGGCACCCTCTGGGAGGGAGGAGGTCGGCTCCCTCCTTCCCCCACTCTTGCAAGCTGCCTGGCCAAGCATCCTCATGGGAGTAGGGAGACAGAATCTGGGATGCAGCATCGAGCTGCTGGAACCGGCCCAGTACTCTCCCGGGTTCACAGGCCTTCTAGACGTCGGGTCCCCTGGAGCTTGCTGGCGCACAGCAGGGCATCCTGTTTTCTTTTCCTTTAGGGCATCCCAGGCATAGGAGGACCAGGGCCCCCTGCCAGCGCCTGATGGGGCACCTGAGGTTCCCTGTCCGGTGCCCAAAGGCGCTGCAGTCCTTGCACTTCACCTGCGGAGAGAAGGGCCAGAGTGAGGCAGGGGCTCTGTGAGCCTGCACAGGGAGAAGAGGGGGGCTGGCCAGTGGGAGACAGGGAGGACAAGGTCCCAGTCCCCCCTGGAGATCCCTGGGGAAATGCCAGCGTGAGCCCCTGTGGCTGCAGCAGGCTGGGACAGGGAGGGCCCAGAGGACTTATCTTGGCAGGGGCAGCCTGATTCCACACAGGCCAACACTCCCTGGCATAACGACAAACAGAAGCCGGGACCTGGCAGGTTCTGAAGCCAGAGCAAAGGCAGCCCTACCCACGGCCCACTGATGCCTTGCCTGCCTGACCTGGGAGGGTCAGCTCAGCTCTGAGAGCTGGGAGAAGGCGGAGACGGGCACACTCCTTTCCCCTCCGGCCCTGACCCCGGGCCGTCCACCCTACCCCTTCTCCTACACCACCACTTACCCTGGGGTCCTCGCACTCCGGGGCTCCTCCTGGGGGTACCTTCCAGGCATGGGCTTTCTGGACTCCGGGGCCCTCAGGTCGAAAGGGTCGTCCCCACACAGAACTAATCTCTGTGGCTTGGCACTAGAGTTGGCCTCCTAAAGAAACGAGAAAGAAGCTTGAGTCACTCACAGAGCCAAACATGGTCACACAGTGAAACACACATGCATGCACATGCACACAGACACACACATATGCACACATGCACACACATGTACACACATAGAAATGCACACACACATGCACACACAGACATCCACACATATTCATAAAAACGATCACACACAGACGCACACATGCACATAGATACACTCAAATGCTCAGACACACACACACACACGCACACACATGCACACATATACACACACAGAGCCCTGCTTGCGCTTTGCACAAATCCCCAATCACTCACTCAGATGCACCCAGGATGGCCATTCTCCCTCCCGCCCTCCCTTGGCACATCCTCCTCTCCCTGACGGAGCCCCTAGCACAACCTCCTGTTTCTAAAAGCCCCCAGCCTTGCACCCTGCCTGAGAGCTGAAGGAAAGTCCACTTACCTGATCACGGTGGCCATCCTCTGCTGTGGTCTTCAATGCTGTAAGTCAGAAAGACTGGACAAAGCAATCAGAGATGCTGCGTCCCCGTGGCAGGTGAAGGCTGGAAAGGATCCACTCCTGGAAGTTCCCCTTTATATAGGCTCAGGTGGGAGTGGATGGGCCATTGTGTCCATCAAGCCAGGTCGGGGGAGACCCTCCCTTTGCCGATACCCCCACCACCTGCTCTCTGGACACACAAGACGGCCAGTGCTGGAGAGAATCTCTCAGATCCCTGTCCATTTCTGGGTAGGATGCCCATGGGCTGTGTCCATGGACCCAGAGGGAGTCCTCGGAGAGTCAGGTACTTCCATTTGTCAGTCATTCACTCTAATTTTTTTCTATAATTTAATTTCTTTGAAGTTGTTCACAATAATTTATTTCATCCAATATTCCAACACCAATCCCACCACCGTGACCCCTTCCCACCACCATTACTTCAAAATGAACAACCACCACCCTAGCCTGCCCGATAACAGGCTCTGAGAATTTATTTTGTACTGCTTGTTATGAATAATTCTCTAAACATGATTTTAAAAAAGTGTTCTCAGAGGAAAGTGTGTGAAGCACAGTAGTTCACTCTTGTCAGTGAAATGATCTGGTCCCAATCGTGCATCTGAGAGGCAGAGAAACTATCAGCCAGGGGTTTAGAGGCTGGAAAGTTCTGGAAGAGCTGAATGCTGACCCCTGAGGCTACTTCCTTGGCCCCTCCCTACCTGTGATCCCTCCCTATCAGTCTTGCCCCCTTCTGGGGCCCCTCCTTACCTGTCTCACTCCCTTCCTCTGCCACTCCCTGTTTACTGTCCAAGGTCACCTGACACCTGCTGCAGGCTGGTCACTGTGCCCACAGGCCCTAACCAGGGACCTGCCCTCTCATCCCTGCAGGCTCAGGCCCTCAGGGCATCGCCTTCCCGGGGGTTTTCCAGCTGCTGCCCCATAGGGCAGAGTGGGAGGATGCTGGGGGGACAATCTTCTGACCTCCCAGGCTCTGGGAGGGTGACGCCATGGGCTCCCTGTGCTGCGTGAATTTTCTCTGGGGGCTGAGTTTAATTGTAGAGCAGATTTTCTCACTGTGGATGGTGTATATAGGGGCTCCCTCTGCCTGGGTAATGTGGATGGTGCACCTAAGGGTTCCTCTCCCCCGGGGCCACCCTTTCTGGGCTCACTGTGAAGCCATGCCTAGGTTTCTAGATGGTGTGAGGCTTCTGCTTGCCCATGTGTCCTGCTGCTCTTTGCCCTTCACATTCCCGCCATCCGAAGACAGAGCTGGCCGTGATTTCTCTCCCTCTGCCTGTGGACAGAGGGCCTTTAGGTCCTACCAGAAAACTAGACCCAGGAGCTTCTAATTTCCACTGCCTGGTCTGAGTGGAGATGAATCGGTCATGAGTCACAAGGACCAAGGAGAACAGAGCACTGGCCTTTGAGTGTGACTGGAACGAAGTTGTACCCAATCTACCTGAAAAGACGTGAGATTTTTCTCAGTGACTACTTTTTCATGATTTGTTGGTCACTGGTATTTGGTCAGTGCTGCCCCCCAGGGCACGGTCATCCTTTCAATGGGGCTGGCCCTGTTTCCTGACAGAGATGGACAGTCATATATATTTCGACACAGAGGCCACCTCTCAGAGTCTTCCCAGCTCCTGTCTCGGCTGATGCTGTGCTGAGGCTGAGTTTTCTGCATGTTTCCCGGCAGAGAGAAGCAGGCAGAGGCCTCAGTGATGCAGGACAACTCCCCCCACTGGGGACATGGCCCTGAGCCTGTACAGGATTGTTCCGGGATGTTCTGGATAGACATGGAGACACTTGTTCCTTCCTCTCCTCTGGTTTGGGTGCGGGTTGAGGCAGGTGATTCTGTGGATTTATGGGAACATTCTCCTGCAAACTGCCCTTGGCTTGAGTCCACCACAATGTAGAGCTCACCCCAGCTCTGGGTCTCTCTTGGGACCTTCCCAGGGTCTCTGTTCACTCCCGGGTTACTTAAAGTAATGTCTGACCTGACTGAGTGCTCGCTGCAAATACAGCTGTGTCTTGTGATGCCATGTGGACATGATCTCTGGGGCTGGGCAGGGGCAGCTTTGGCACAGGTGTCATTCTCACATGGCCGGTTCCTTTCCCAATGTGCTTTGTTTTGCATTTAGGGTGTCAGGCAAAATTTCAGGATAGTCGTCAGTTTCTGACAGGTGAGTTCCTTCTCTGGTGTATGATTTTCACTATTAGAATTATGACAACAGCATCCCTCCCTCCCAAGGGTCACAGAGATGCTGGGAGTCAATAAAGTGGCAGTGCCCACCAATTTCCCAGCACCCGGCACACTATTTGCCTCTCAGCCTCCAGCTCAGTGACACCGTGGTTTGCATCCACAGAGAAATCCCTATTGCTGCCTTTCCTTCGGCCTTTAGAATGTGGGCCTGTCTTTGTGGTCTCCCGTGAGCTCAGGTTCTGACACAGGGCTTGGCTCCACATCTCACCCTGGTTCTGTTCCCTGAAGAGAAACAGTTTCAGAGGTGTCACTGCCCTTGTGGGGAACAGCGGGCTGGAGAGAGAGGCAGGTCCTGAGGGTGCCTTCTGTTTTAGAGTCTATCCCTGAGGAGCATTCGATGGGCACTGGGGCAGACAAGACCCAATCTTGCAAAGCGGCCCAGAAGGGAGGCTCCACAGAAGGGAGGATCTGGGCAAAGTTGGCAAGAACAGGGTGTCAGCACCAGGTGTCCAGCCTTGAGCCTCATCCGACCTCCTAGTCACATGAGCCCCAGATACAGACACTGTCATGTACGCTTAGTAAGTCATCCTAGGCACAGCATCTAACCTTAATGTGGAATGGACCAGGGCAAAGCAGAGTAGGAAAGATGATAGGCCAATAATGCTAAATTTTTTTTTTAATTTATTTATTTTTAATTAGAGAATCACCGTGAGGGTACAGTTACAGATTTATACACTTTTGTGCTTATACTTCCCTCATACAAAGTTTGGGAACCCATCCCTTCACCAGTGCCCATTCTCCACCACCCGTAAACCCAGTGTCCCTCCCACCCTCCCCAATCCCATCTCCCCCCCACCCCACCCTGCCACTGTGGCAAGGCATTCCCTTCTGTTTTCTCTCTCTAATTAGCTGTTGTGGTTTGCAATAAAGGTGTTGAGTGGCCGCTGTGTTCAGTCTCTAGCCCTCATTCAGCCCGCAACTCCATTCCCCCACATGGCCTTCGACTACAATGTAGTTGGTGATCGCTTCTCTGAGTTGACCTTTCCCCGGAACGTGAGGCCAGCCTCGAAGCCATGGAGTCAACCTCCTGGTACTTATTTCTACAGTTCTTGGGTGTTAGTCTCCCACTCTGTTATTCTATATACCATAGATGAGTGCAATCTTTCTATGTCTGTCTCTCTCTTTCTGACTCATTTCACTCAGCATGAAACTTTTCATGCCCATCCACTTAACTACAAAATTCTTGACCTCCTTTTTTCTAACAGCTGCATAGTATTCCATTGTATAGATGTACCAAAGTTTCCTCAACCAGTCATCCGTTCTGGGGCATTCGGGTTTTTTCCAGATTCTGGCTATTGTAAACAGTGCTGCGATGAACATACATGTGCAGATGTTGTTTCGATTGTACTTTTTTGCCTCTCTGGGATATATTCCCAGCAGTGGTATTGCTGGGTCAAATGGGAATTCAATATCTAATTTTTTGAGAGTCGTCCAAATTGTTTTCCAGAAGGGCTGAACCAGTCGGCATTCCCACCAGCAGTGAAGAAGGGTCCCTTTCTCCCCACATCCTCTCCAACAGCGGTTGCTTTTGTTCTTTTGGATGTGTGCTAGTCTCTGTGGTGTGAGGTGGTATCTCATGGTTGTTTTGATCTGCATCTCTCTGATGATTAGTGATGTAGAGCACTTTTTCATGTGCCTTTTGGCCATTCGTATTTCTTCCTTGGTAAAGTTTCTGTTCATTTCTTTGCCCCATTTTTTGATGGGGTTGGATGTTTTCTTCTTGTAGAGCTCAACCAGTGCTTTATATACCATTGATATCAACCCCTTATCTGATGGGTATTGTGTAAATATCCTTTCCCATTCTGTGGATAGTCTTTGTATTCTGGTCACTGTATCTCTTGCGGTGCAGAAGCTTTTTAGTTTAATGTAGTCCCATTTGTTGATCTCTGTTTTTACTAGATTGCTTAGTTCCGTGTCACCTTTGAAGATACGTTTATCTTCAATATCGTGGAGGGTTTCGCCGACCTTGTCTTCAATGTACCTTATGGTTTGTGGTCTAATGTTGAGGTCTTTAATCCATTTTGATCTGACTTTTGTGCATGGTGTCAGGTCAAGGTCTAAACCCATTTTTTTGCATGTGGTTGTCCAGTTGTGCCAGCACCATTTGTTAAAGAGGCTTTCCTTGCTCCACTTCACATCTCTTGCTCCCTTATCAAAGATTAGATGATCATACATTTGGGGTTGTGTGTAGGGATATTCCACCCTGTTCCATTGGTCTACGGCTCTGCCTTTGTTCCAGTACCATGCTGTTTTAATTGTTACTGCTTTGTAGTAAAGTTTGAGGTTGGGGATGGTGATGCCTCCCATCATCTTTTTCCCAAGAATTGTTTTAGCTATCCTTGGACGTTTGTTATTCCATATGAACTTTAGGATTGCTTGATCCATTTCTTTGAAGAATGTCATGGGTATATTTATAGGGATCGCATTGAATCTGTATAATGCTTTAGGGAGTATTGCCATTTTGACAACATTGATTCTCCCTATCCACGAGCAGGGTATATGTTTCCATTTCCTCATGTCCTCTTTGATTTCATGGAGTAGAATAATGCTAAATTTTATGTGATTGGATCTTCCTGTGAAGCCGAGACCCTCTATAAAATCTGTGTGTGTTTGGCAATGAAGTGAACAGTCACTGGCTGCTCCCGAGGGTGTTTCTCAGTGCACCCATCACCCTTGGCCCCACGTCTGCTCAGACCCGCTGCGCTATGTGATAGGCGATGTGTCAGGGTCCTGGCCAGTGGACCCTGGGAAACTGGGGTAAGATCCCCCCAGCCACCAGACTTACTCCCTATAGGAGAGGGAGGGGGAAGGGAAGAAGCCTCTGCCCTGCCCCTCTGCGCACCGCGGCCACCCGCACCGCCGACACCGAGAAAGAACCACGCAGAGGGGGGAGAGTTGGAGGTCCAGCAACTCTCATTTTTATTAAGCTCACATGCTAATATTTAAAGAAGAAATTTTAGGGAGGAGTGGGCGTTATGGACACCTGGTTATCAGCTCTGGAGTAAACATTTTGCTGGGCCCTTTACAGATGTTAACTGATGATTTATGTTCCCCTCCTCTCAAGGTCGGGTATGCTAGCTCAGGCATTGGTGACTTTCAAGTTTCATCCTCAACCAGGGAGCCTTTCTGGGTGGAGTGCTGGCACAGGGCCTTAGGGCCCTGTTTGAAGAGCGCCTGCTCCTGCTTCTAAGGGCAGGGGATTTGGCCAGGGTCTCAGGCTGGCTGCTGAGACCCCAACAGCCACGTTGGGGAAAACTGTTCCCCAGCATCTCCTATCGCCCGGCCCAATGCTCTGAGGGCCTGTAACGGGCGCCCTGGGCAGCAAGGTCCCGGGAGCACCTGGGAGAGGCCGAGCTGCTGCCCCTGGAGAGAGCCCCTCGAGGCCTCAGCCCTGCGGGCTCTGGCGCTTCATCCTCACTTGCTCACCCGCCCCCGGGGCCTCATCAGACTTTCCCAAACCTGGAGCTTCGGGACCCCCAGGCTGAGATGCACAGTGCTGGGGAGTGCAGTAGGGTCAGTGGCTTCTGGCACTCTCCTGGTCGGTCACTCACTGTGACCCGGACTCACGGGATGAGCCCAGCCGGCAGATGCCCTCAGCACAGCTCTCAAGACCCTGATGCCTGAAGCCACCCACTGGCAGGGTGGACCCTCTCAGGAGACAGAGGGACAGTATGGCACGTCCGGCTCCTGTACTGTCTACGGCCAACCTGGGTCCAACCTTGGCTGCCCAAAGGTCAGACAAATCCCAACAACAGTGATCCTGAGGACACAGCACGGGCAGCCCTGAGCACTGCCAGTGTGGCCCAAACACAGGCACAATGAAAGAAATGGTCCCTTGCCATCGAGGGGCAGCATCAGCAAAAGTTTCAAAAAATCATGAAGGAATCTGGAATGTCAGTTGACAGAGGGAGAGCACAGCTTGGCATTTACCTGAGCCCAGCTGCCTCACTGGGCTCACATGAGCGGTCCTCCTGCTGGGACTCGACTCTCAGTCTAGCAGAACCCCACGGTGCTCCCTCCTGCAGAGCAGAGTCCGCAGCTCAATTGGGATCTTCCTGGTGGCTCATGGTTTGTGGTGTCCCGTCCTTACTTCCATTCTCACAAGGTTATAAACACTGTAACAGGGTTTGTGCCTACCTGCTGCCTAAGAATGGAGACACCCACTGAATTCTGAAATGCAGGTGCCTCTAGAAAGCTCTGGGCGAGTTCCTGAAAACTCTTTAGACTCTTAGATACAAACTGTCTACACTAATATATACAAACTCTTTACACTATTAGATACAAACCCTTTATAATCTTAGATACAAACCCTTTAAATTCTTAGATACAATTCCTTTAGGCTATTAGATACAAACCCTTTAGGCTGTTAGATACAAATCTTTTATAATCTTAGACACAAACCCTTTTCACTCTTAGATACAAACCCTTTTACTCTTAGATACAAACCCTTTATAATGTTAGATACAAACCCACACTTTCGTGGGCTGGACCCTTTCTTGCAGAACCTCAGGAATGTGGTCAGCAGCTCTCTCTGTTTCTCTGTCTCTCTGTCTCTATCTCTCACAGGTGATTTCGCTTGTGTGAACCCTGCAGGTGTGCCGGGGCAAATGCAGAAAGGAGTGCCTTGAGGATGAGATTGCCATGGGGAATTGCAAGCTCAACTTCTTCTGTTGCCAGCCGAGGTTCCCTTAAGCCAGGCCAGTTTCTTGTCGCCGTTTCCTTCCTTCTGGGCATAATGGGAATCCACAAGGTGTCCATAGCTTGTTCTGTATTGATACTGATACTTGCAGTGCCAGCCACAGTGTTGTGAGTGGACTTACAAATTGATGGAGTACACAATACTCATCATTCCCTCATTTCTCGTCTACCTCTGGGACATCCTCATAGCATCTCCCACCATATTGTACCTAGAACAATGCATCAGAGGGAGGACTTCAGCACGTTATTCCATACACTTACGTGTTGTCACATGATTGCTCCTGGAGCGCTACTTGGTGCCCTCTATGTCAGATAACCTCCTTATGTAGCTCGGGAACCACCAAGGACCCGATGGTTCCCGTGCCATATCGTCTCTGTCACTGCCTCAGCCTGGACCTCCCCTGTGGCCTTCTCTAACCTCCTGGGCTCATGTCCACGTTCCCCGGGGGTGGCCACTCTCGCCTCTCTCGTTACACTGTGGATCTTCTTAGAGTCCATCTCAGAGAGTCCCACAGGACCTTCTCTCTGTCTGACCTGGTCCACTTAGCATACTGCGTCCATGGTCCATCCTCGTGGTCGCAAATGGCCTCCACTGAGTCCAGCACATGGAAAGACGCCCAATACCTCCGAATCAGAGACGCTAAACCAACACGGACAAGTGAACACCTGTTGTCACGGGTAACTTGGGACAAGAGAAAGCAGGTGCCGGGTGAGACGTGGGGAATGGAGACCCTCTGGCCTGGCCTCTAGGCCACGGCCCTGAGTGGGCATTTCTCCCCTATCCAGGAGTGCGGATGGTGAAGGTTTGTGGGAAACAGAAGGTAATTTGTGAGTGCTCTGACTTTAGCTAATTCATACAACAGGTGCCAAGCATAAAGGCCTGACTACTCGTGCACACTGGTGACTGACCTGCAGCAGATGGAAGGAATGAGGGTGAAACCTTACTGATTACAGGGTGCTCAGTTTGAAGGAGAGAGGGTTGGGTAGGGCACATGCAGAGTCCCCTCCAAAATGGCAACCACAGCCAGGCAGATACTACCCCCAGCATAGGTCAGGTAGTGCTGGGCGGGCATATTCGAGGTGGTACCTGCCAGTGTCTGAAAGTGATATTCCATGGACCACATGGGCAGCAGGAGGAGTGTGGGCATGACGCTGGGTACCACCTGGGCCTTGCCTGAGGGGAGAGCTGGGCACCTTCCCCCAGATTCCTGGGGTCCCTTTCAGCTCCCACATCTGAGGGACCCACAGGCGCTGTGAAAGGAGGTTTCCTCTTGCGGTCTCGACCTGTATGTTTTGGACCCCAGAGTAGGTCTCAGACATCTCTGGGTCAGAAATGGTGTCCGATGTCAGGCTGCTGGTCCACCTGGAAAGAGACCTCCCTGTACCTTCCAGGGCTGGAGCTATCTGGGATTTAGGATGTGCAGGTCAGCCGGTCACTGACCTCTGCAGGGTTCTGACAGGCCTCAGGAGCCCCTTCTCTGGCTCACTCCAGCCACTTCCATCACCCTGGAACTACAGAGATGACCCGCTGGACCTGGGTCCTGGTCTCTACCGTTAAGGTCTTTGAGTTGCTCTAAGTGAGCGTGTAGAGGGTGATGGGCAGGACCCAGACCGGGCTCATCTCTCATTCTCTCATAGCAGGGCTGAGGGAGAGAAATGGGGATCCTGTTGGGTGGGACCCAGGCGTGGATGGGGAGAGGCCTGTAGGGCTCAGTGCTTTTCTCCAGAACTGACTCCCACCCCAACCCTCTGCTCAACCTGAAATTCCTGTTCAGGCCCACTTCGGGCTGAGCTGAAAGAGACCCCAATACGACCTGTCAGCAAGTCAAGAATCCTCTCCTGAGCCCTCAGCTTTGCCCTGTCCTGAATCTGCTAGACACAGAAACCAAGGGGAAGGGACACTGAATGTGCATGATATGAGACGCCTGCCAAGGAGAGAGCAGACACAAGTGCAATTCAGACACTTTATTGAAGGAAAGACACTGACATGAGGAGTCCCAATGACACTCCAG
This sequence comes from Sorex araneus, assembly GCF_027595985.1. Taxonomy (NCBI): domain Eukaryota; kingdom Metazoa; phylum Chordata; class Mammalia; order Eulipotyphla; family Soricidae; genus Sorex; species Sorex araneus. The sequence goes on along the minus strand of NC_073302.1, from coordinate 299,668,094 downwards.
GGCACAGTCCCAATGACACTCCCTATCATGCTCTGCACACACATGGGACACAGGCACAGGCAGAGCCCACCCACTGCATCCACAACACCAGCACACTCAGCGCAACGCTGGGTGTGCACACACGACGTGGTACCTGCAATGGTCCTGTCCCCAGCCACGAAAGAAAGAAGCGTCACAATCCTGTAGCTGCTGCTGTGCCTCCCACCGTCTGCTCTTGCTGAGTCTGTGCAAACAGGATAGAAACAGCCTCAGACACAAGATCTGGAATTCTACTGAGTGTCCAAACTCCAGATAATGCTTCTCGGGCACCTGAGTGCTAGTCCCATTTTGGCCACCAGATGCCAATAGTCCCCCCCTGCTCTGGGTCAGGTCCTAGGGGTTCCCGAGGGAGCATCTGGGCCTGGGGGTCTCCTCCAAAGTAGCAAGATGGTACGGGTCACACGAGGCAGGGGCCCAGACTGGTGGGCATTGGCGGGTCAGCTCAGTCCTGTTCGCTCTCATCAGAAGACGAGGACACCAGGAGGTCCTCATAGAGCACACTGAAGGGGCGCGGGGTCGGGCCTACGGCAGGTGGGCTGCAGGCAGGGGGCTCACGGGTATCCACGCATGGGACCGAACTGGCATCCAAGAACCTACAGCACCAGCGGTCCCCCTGCAGCCTCTGGAACACCATGGTGAGAGGCTGGACCCCCACAGGGTTCCCCAGATGAGGCAAAGGGCTCCCAGGGCAGGCCGCAACCTCCTGTCCATGAGTACTGTAGGCCTGGGGCGGGGAGCCTCTTTCAAGCACCTGTTCATCACGTTGGCCACTCCCCTGGGCTTGGGCAGGAATTGGGGTGTGTTCAGGACGGTCAGTTCCAGGGGACAGAGTGTTCTGTCTGTGGCCGCTGCCCAACCTTTTGCCAGGGCTGCTTCCCTGTGGAGGGAGGCAGGGGCCGAGCCTTCGTTTCTTCGGGGAACTGTGGGTGTGGTCTGTGAGTGCGCTGGCCACTCTCTTGCCCGATGCTCCATCGCTGCAACCGCGGGCTCCAAACTGGATGAGTGCCCGGGGATTGCGGCTGGGAGCCAGGGCAGGTGTACGGACAGCTGCCCATGGCAAGCTCCTAGAAGCGGGCACACAGCTCGGTGAAAGGCCCGGTGCTTTCCCTGCCACGGGGCTCAGCACATGACGGTTCTGGGATGGTCCGCGAGGCAATTCCTCAGCCTGGACGGGTCCTCCAAGGATGAGCCCAGTCCGGGTTGTGCATGGCTGCTGCAAGAAAAGAGGGAAAAGCACAAATTAGACACACTGACATGGCAGGGTTTGAGGCCAGAGCTCAGGAGGCCCTGCCCATGGCCCACTGATGCTTGAAGGAAAGCCCTGCCCGCCTGACCCAGGATGGACTCAAAACCAGCTCTGATAGAGGGGACAGGGCAGAGATGGACACACTCATTCCCCCTCCCGGCCTGACTCTGGGGCCGTCCCCCTTCAGCTTCCTCCCTGCACCTGCCCAACACTTACCTTGGGGTCCTCATGTTCTGGGGCACCTCCCGGGGACACCTTCCAGGCCTGGGCTCTCTGGGCTGCAGGGCCTCTGGGCTGAGCGGGTTTCCCCCCGACAGAACTCATCTCTGGGTATTGGCGGCAGAGTCGGCCTCCTAAAGAAAGGAGAAACAAGCTTGAGTCACTCACAGAGTCACACAGGGCCACACACGGCAATTCGCAAACATGCAAACATACCTGCACAAAGACACACACACATGCATGCACACATAAATACACATATGTAAAAACAGACACCCACATACACGTTCACACACACGCAGAAGTACATTCACACACATGCCCAGAAAGACACACACACATACACATAAAAACACACATGCACATAGACACACGCGTACACACAGGAAGACACACACAAGCACACATTAACAAACAGAGCCCTGCTGTGCATTTTATACGAAATCCCACATGCCATTCACATGCACCCAGGAATGCCCCCTCCTACCCAGCTTGGCACATCCTCCTCTCTCTAATCTAGACCCCAGTCAAATCTCCTGTTTCCAAGAGCCCCCGGACCTACATCCTGTCTGAGAGTGGATGGAGAGTCCACTCACCTGATCTCTGTGGCGGTCCTCTGCTGTGGTCTTCGACGTTGCTAAATCGGGGAGTCTGGACAAGGCTCAGACATGCTACATTCCCGTGGCAGGTGAAGGCCAGAAAGGATCCACTTCCTGGAAGTTCAACACCTTTATATACGCTCCTGGTGGGAGTGGGTGGGGCCTCGGTGTCCATCAAGTGCTGTTGAAGGAGACCAAAACTTTGCAGGTGGCCCCAAACTCCTGGTCTCTGGACACATGACTCAGCCAGTGCTGGAGAGAATCTCTCAGCTCCCTGTTCATTTCCGGTAGGATGCCCAGGTGCTGTGTCCTGGGTCCAGAGGGATTCATGGAGATTCCAGTCCTTCCATTTCTCATTGTTCTAAAACTCTTCTTTATAATTTTATTTTCATGAAGTTGTTCACAATATTTTATTACCTTTAATATTCCAACACGAACCCATCAGCATTAACCCTTTCCACCAACATGACTTCAAATTGAACACCCACCACCGGAGCCTGCCTGAATAACAGTCCCTAAAGAATTTCTTGTGTATTCCTTGTTACAAATAATTCTCTAAACTTGATTTTAAAAAAGGGTTCCCAGAGAAAGTGTGTGAAGAACAGTAGTTCACCCTTACGGTGAAATGATCTGGGCCTGATAGTGCAGCTGAGGCAGAGAAAGTGTCTGCCGGAGGTTTAGTGGCCGGAATGTTCTGGAAGTGCTGAATGCTGACACTTGAGGCTACCTACTTGGCCCCTTCCTTCCTACCTTCGGCCCCTCCCTGTCTGCGGCCCCTCCCTACCTGTCTCCCCCCCTTCCTGTGGCCCCTCCCTCCCTGTCTCCCTCTCTTCCTGTGGTCACTTTCTGTTTACCGTCCAGGGTCCCCTGACACCTGCTGCCGGATGGCCCTGACCTCTCACTGTGCTCACAGGCCCTAGCCAGAGACCTGCCCTCTCAGGCTTGCAGGCTCAGGCCCTCAGGGCATCCACTTCCAGGAGGGTTTTCTGGCTTCTACCTCAGAGGAGATTGGCAAGAGGTCAGGGTGAACTTTCCTGACCATCCTGGTCTCTGGGAGGGTGACACCGCAGGCTTCCCTTTACCATGTGAGTTCTTGTTGGATGCTGGGTTCAGCTGTAGAGCTGGCCATTCTCCCTTTGATGGCGCCCGTGGCTTCCTCTGTTTGAGACAACTTGCACGGTGCACATAGTGTCTCCCCTCTCCCAGAGATGTCCCTCTGGCTTGCTGACCACGGGTAGCTCTTCCATCTGAGGCCATGCCAAGATTTCCCAGCAGTGTGAGGCCTCTCTTGCCCCTGTGTCCTGCTGCTCTTTGCCCTTTCCAGTCCCACTGTCTCACAACAGAGCTGGTCGCGGCTTTCTCTCTCTCCACCTGTGGACAGAGGGGGCTTTAAGCCCTATCAGAAAACTAGACCCAGGAGCTTCGAATTTCCACTGCCAGGTTTGGGTGGAGAGAAATAGGTCACTGCTTCCTGTTCTGACCGAGGACAGTCACACCCTCGGCCCCGAATCACTCACGGCCTCCTACCTCGTGTGACGAAAATCGGCCTCTGCCCCTGAGAGTCAGATACCACAAAAAGCCATGGCCTACGCGGTCCCCAGCTACGTGGGCTTCAGGCTTCTAGAGATCACTGTGCCTGTGGGTCAGGGCCCTGGGAGCATGTCCTGGCTCTGGCCTCCTCAGGATATCTACTTCAGAGGCCTCCCAGGGGATGCCAGAGCTGGGATGAGCTCTACATTTCCGCAGATTCAAGCGAACAAGAGTTTTCAGGAGAATGTCCCGATGAATCCACAGAGCTACCTGCCCCACGGGCAACCCAAACCTGAGGAGAGGAAGGACCGAGTCTCTCCGTGTCTCTCGGCACATCCTGGAATGATCCCGAACAGGGGCGGGGCCATGTCCAGAGTGCGGGGAGTTTTCTGCAGTCCCGAGGCCTCTGCCTGCTTCTCTCTGCAGGGAAACACGCAAAAACTTGGGTTCAGCACAGCATCAGCACGGACAGCAGCTGGGAGGATTCAGAGCGGTGGTGGGTGGTGTTGGCATCGCAATACGTGTCCATCTCAGTCAGCACAAGAAACAGGGCCAGCCCCATTGGGAGAATGAGGGTGCACTGAGGATAGCAGAGACCAAATACCAGGGACCAACAAGTCACAAAAAAAGTTGTCACTAGAAAAGTCTTGCATCATTTCAGGGGGCTGGTGCCAGATTCCATTTTGGCTACACTCAAAGGCCAGCACTCTCGTCTCCTCCGTCCTTTGTGAGTCACGGCCGATTCGTCTCCATCCAGGTCTCGCAGTGGAAACTCAAAGCTCCTGGGTCTAGTCTTCTCATAGGCCTCAAGCCCCCTCTGCCCGCAGGCGGAGAGAGAGAACCCAGAGTTTGCTCTGTCGTGGGACAATGGGAATGTGAAGGGCAAAGAGCAACAGTACACAGGGGCAAGCAGAAGACTCACCCCGCTGGGAAACCTTGGCGTGACCTCCTGAGGAGGCCAGAGCCAGGAGATGCTCCCAGGGCCCTGACCCACAGGCACAGTGATCTCTAGAAGCCTGAAGCCCACGTAGCTTGGGACCGCGTAGGCCATGGCTTTCCGTGGTATCTGACTCTCAGGGGCAGAGGCCGATTTTCGTCACACGAGGTAGGAGGCCGTGAGTGATTCGGGGCTGAGGGTGTGACTGTCCTCGGTCAGAACAGGAAGCAGTGACCTATTTCTCTCCACCCAAACCTGGCAGTGGAAATTCGAAGCTCCTGGGTCTAGTTTTCTGATAGGGCTTAAAGCCCCCTCTGTCCACAGGTGGAGAGAGAGAAAGCCGCGACCAGCTCTGTTGTGAGACAATGGGACTGGAAAGGGCAAAGAGCAGCAGGACACAGGGGCAAGAGAGGCCTCACACTGCTGGGAAATCTTGGCATGGCCTCAGATGGAAGAGCTACCCGTGGTCAGCAAGCCAGAGGGACATCTCTGGGAGAGGGGAGACACTATGTGCACCGTGCAAGTTGTCTCAAACAGAGGAAGCCACGGGCGCCATCAAAGGGAGAATGGCCAGCTCTACAGCTGAACCCAGCATCCAACAAGAACTCACATGGTAAAGGGAAGCCTGCGGTGTCACCCTCCCAGAGACCAGGATGGTCAGGAAAGTTCACCCTGACCTATTGCCAATCTCCTCTGAGGTAGAAGCCAGAAAACCCTCCTGGAAGTGGATGCCCTGAGGGCCTGAGCCTGCAAGCCTGAGAGGGCAGGTCTCTGGCTAGGGCCTGTGAGCACAGTGAGAGGTCAGGGCCATCCGGCAGCAGGTGTCAGGGGACCCTGGACGGTAAACAGAAAGTGGTCACAGGAAGAGAGCGAGACAGGGAGGGAGGGGCCACAGGAAGGGGTGGAGACAGGTAGGGAGGGGCCGCAGACAGGGAGGGGCCGAAGGTAGGAAGGAAGGGGCCAAGTAGGTAGCCTCAAGTGTCAGCATTCAGCACTTCCAGAACATTCCGGCCACTAAACCTCCGGCAGACACTTTCTCTGCCTCAGCTGCACTATCAGGCCCAGATCATTTCACCGTAAGGGTGAACTACTGTTCTTCACACACTTTCTGCTGGGAACCCTTTTTTTAAAATCAAGTTTAGAGAATTATTTGTCACAAGGAGTACACCAAAAAATTCTTTAGGGACTGTTATTCAGGCAGGCTCCGGTGGTGGTGGGTGTTCAATTTGAAGTCATGTTGGCGGAAAGGGGTAATGCCGGTGGGTTGGTTTTGGAATGTTAAAGGTAATAAATTATTTTGAGCAACTTCATGAAAATAAAATTATAAAGGAAAGTTTTAGAATGATTGACAAATGGAAGGACTGAAATCCCCACGAAGCCCTCTGGACCCAGGACACAGCACCGGGGCATCCTACCCGAAAACGGACAGGGAGCCGAGAGATTCTCTCCAGCACTGGCCGAGTCAAGTGTCCAGAGACCAGGAGTTTGGGGCCACCTGCAAAGTTTGGGTCTCCCCCACCAGCACTTGATGGACACGGCGGGCCCCACCCACTCGGTCCTGGAGCCTATCTAAAGGGGAACTTCCAGGAAGTGGATCCTTTCCGGCCTTCACCTGCCACGGGGATGCAGCATCTCTGAGCCTTGTCCACACTCCCCGATTTAGCAACGTCGAAGGCCACAGTAGAGGACCGCCACAGAGTTCAGGTGAGTGGACTCTCCATCCACTCTCAGACAGGATGTAGGTCCGGGGGCTCTTGGAAACAGGAGGTTTGGCTGGGGTCTAGATTAGGGAGAGGAGGATGTGCCAAGGCAGGGTAGGAGGGGGCATTCCTGGGTGCCTGTGCATGGCGTGTGGGATTCCTTATAAAGTGCACGGCAGGGCTCTGTGGGATAATGTGTGCATGTGTGTGTTTTCCTGTGTGCGCGCGCGTGTCTGTGTGCATGTGTGTTTATGTGTACGTGTGTGTGTCTCTGTGGGCATGTGTGTGAATGTCCTTCTGCGTGTGTGTGAATGTGTATGTGGGTGTCTGTGCGTACACGGGCGTATGTATGTGCGCATGCATGTGTGTGTGTGTCTTTGGGCATGTATGTTTGCCTGTGTGTGAGTTGCAGTGAGTGGCCGTGTGTAACTCTGTGAGTGAATCAAGCTTGTTTCTCCTTTCTTTAGGAGGCCGACTGTGCCGCCAATACCCAGAGATGAGTTCTGTGTGGGGACGACCCGCTCGGCCCAGAGGCCCTGCAGCCCAGAGAGCCCAGGCCTGGAAGGTGTCCCCGGGAGGAGCCCCGGAGCACGAGGACCCCAAGGTAAGTGTTGGGCTGGTGCAGGGAGGAAGTGGGAGGGTGGACAGGCCCAGAGTCAGGCCGGGAGGGGAAATGAGCGTGCCCACCTCTGCCCTGTCCCGTCTCTCGGAGCTGGTCTTGGAGCTCATCACGGGTCAAGTGGGCAGGCCTTTCCATCGGGCATCCGTGGGCCATGGGCAGGGCCCCCTGTGCTCTGGCCTCAGACCCTGCCAGGCCCCAGCTGCCCTTTGCCGCTAGTGCCAGGGGGTGTTGGCCCGTGTGGGATGGGCTGCCCATGCCGAGACGAGTCCTCCAGGCCCCACGGGTCCCAGCCCTCTGGGGCCACAGGGGCTCTGGGCTGGAATCTCCCAGGGGACCCCTGGGGGGATGGGGTCCTCGTCCTCCTGGCTCCAACTGGCCAGTCCCTCTCTGACCCTGCACCGGCTGGCAGAGCCCCTGCCTCACTCTGGCCCTTCTCTCCGCAGGTCAAGTGCAAGGACTGCGGCGCCTTTGGGCACCGGGCACGGAACCTCAGGTGCCCCATCAGACGCTGGCAGGGGGCCCTGGTTCTCCAGCCCCTGGGACGCCCAAAGGAAAAGGAGAACGTGCCGCCCCGTTGTGCACCAGCGCCCTCCAGGGGCGTCCCTAAGGCCTGCGGATCCAGGTGAGTACTGGCACGTTGCCGGCAGCTCGGGGCTCCGTCCCAGATTTGGTGTCTCCCAACTCCCATAGGATGATTGGCCGGGCATCCCAGAGAGTAGGGGAAGGAGGGAGCCCACCTCCTCCCTCCCAGAGAGCGCCTCTCTCCTGGGGCCCCAAATGCCAGGGTCGAGGCACCCAGAGAGAGGCCCTGGGGGGGTGGAGGACGGAAGGCAGTGGGACGGGCCAGCAGAGAGGACGCTGGTGCAGAGGCCCCGCAGCTCTCCCTCCTCTCTCCCACAGGGCTGGGCGACGGGTCAGGGATGAACGATCGAGGATGGGCTGGGCTGACTGACTCTCTGATGTGCTGTTTGCAGGCTCATTCCCGGGAGGGGATCTCTGCCGAAGGGATGCCCCGTGACACAGGACCAGAAGCCCCAGGCCTTAGCGAAGGACGGCAAGGAGTCCTGGGACTCCGTGAGGGTAAGTACGGAGGGGCCAAGCTCGCCCATTCCTTCATGATCCTGGGCGCTCCCCCCCCGACCCCCCCGCCACCGTGTCTCCTCTCTGGTGTCCCTCTCACTGTTCAGGGTCCCCTGACCTGTCCCTCCTCTGTCCACCCCAGTGTTCTAATGTTTGTGGTACCTTCGTCAGGGTCCCTGCTTTGGGTGTGAGCCGGGGACGCAAATGTCACTGTGTCTAATTGGTGCTTTTCTCTGTCTTTCCTTGCAGCGGCCATGCACAACCCGGCCTGCGCAGGTCCTTGAAGTACCCGTCCAGTCTGAGGAGGTGCCTCGCGGACAACCCCAGAGCAGTCCTGAGTTGAGCCCCGTTGCCGGGAAAACACCGGGCCTTTCGCCGAGCTGTGTGCCCGCTTCTAGGAGCCCCGCATGGGCAGCTGCCCGTACACCTGTCCTGGCTCCCAGCCGCAAGCCCCGGGCACTCATCCAGTTGGGATGCCACAGTGGCAGCGATGGAGCAGCAGGCGAGAGAGCAGCAGGCAAGAGAGCGGCCAGCGCACTCACAGACGCCACCCACAGTTCCCCGAAGAAACGGAGGCTCGGTCCCTCCCCCTCCCCCCAGGGAAGCAGCCCGGGCACAAGATTGGGCAGCGGCCACCGACAGGACACTCTGGTCCCTGGAAATGAATGCCCTGTCCACACCCCAGTTCCTGCCCAAGCCCACGAGAGTGGCCAACGTGATGAACAGGGGCTTGAAAGAGGCTCCCAGCCCCAGGCTCCTAGTAGCCACGGACAGGAGGTTGCGGCCTGCCCTGGGAGCCCTTTGCCTCACCTGGGGAACCCTGTGGGGGTCCGGCCTCTCACCATGGTGTTCCGGAGGCTGCAGGGGGACCGCTGGAGCTGTGGGTTCCTGCCTGTCAGCTCAGACTCCTCTGTAGCGGCCCCTGAGCCCCCTGCTTGCAGCCCACCCGCCGCAGGCCCGACCCCGCGCCCCTTCAGTGTGCTCTATGAGGACCTCCTGGTGTCCTCGTCCTCCTCCGACGAGAGCGAGCCCCCTGCTTGCAGCCCACCAGCCGCAGGCCCGACCCCAAGCTCCTTCAGTGTGCTCTATGAGGACCTCCTGGTGTCCTCCTCCTGCGACGAGAGTGAGCCCTCTGCTTGCAGCCGACCTGCCGCAGGCCCGACCCCGATCTCCTTCAGTGTGCTCTATGAGGACCTCCTGGTGTCCTCGTCCTCCGACGAGAGTGAGCCCCCTGCTTGCAGCCGACCTGCCGCAGGCCCGACCCCGATCTCCTTCAGTGTGCTCTATGAGGACCTCTTGGTGTCCTCGTCCTCCGACGAGAGTGAGCCCCATGCTTGCAGCCCACCCGCCGCAGGCACGACCCTGCGCCCCTTCAGTGTGCTCTATGAGGACCTCCTGGTGTCCTCGTCCTCCGACGAGAGCGAGCAAGACTGAGGCCAATGCCCACCAGCCTGTGCCCCCGGCTGCATGTGACCCGGACTCTCCTGTTACTGTGGAGGATACCTACGGGCCCAGACTGTCTCTGGGGGACCCCTAGTACCTAGCCCAGAGCAAGGGGGACTGTTGGCAGTTGGGGGCCAAGATGGGACTCGCACTCAGGTGCCCGAGAAGCATTGTTCCAAGTTAGGACTCTCAGGAGAATTCCAGATCCTGCGTCTGAGGCTGTTTGAATTCTGTCCCCACAGACTTTGCAGAAGAAGACGGTGGGATGAACAGCAGCAGAATCCTGGCCTTTCGTTCTGCTGTGGCCGGGGCTAGGACCATAGCAGGTACCATGTCGTGTGCGCACGCCAGCGGTGCCTTGACTTGCTGGGGTCTTGGGTCGTTAGGTGGGCTCTGCATGTGCCCATGTCCCATGTATGGGCAGAGCAGGATGGGCGTGTTATTGGGACTGTGCCCTGGGATGTCATCGGGACTCCCCATGTCAGTGACTTTCCTCCAATAAAGTGTCTGAATTGCACCTATGTCTGGTCTCTCCCTGGGAGGCATCGCCCGTCACGCACATCCGGGTCCCCTCCCCCTGGTTTCTCATCCAGCAGAACCAGGATGGTCAGAGCCCAGAGCTCAGGAGAGGTGTCTTGTCCTCCTGACTGGGCCGGGTGGAGGTATCTCTCAGCTCAGTCTCAAGTTGGCCCTCTACATGAATTTGGGATTTGGAAGGGGTACGTGTGGGATTCAGTGCCAGAGAAAGGCACCAAGCCTTCCAGGCCCCTCCTCATCTGGGTCTGGGTCCCATCCATCAGGATCCCCTTTTCCCTCCCTCAGCTTTGCTTGGTCTGTTTCTCACCCATCACCCGCTACACGCTCACACAGAGCAACTCAAGGACGGGTCGGGCACATTAATGTCACTAGGGCGCCCCAGCGCTAGAAGACTCCCGTGAGAGGGTTAGGGGGTCACAGCCATGAATCCCAGGTAAATTCTCATTCCATGCAGAAGAAAAACTATGCATCAAGTAGGCACTCGTTACCAAGCATTCCACTGGTCACTCCTTTTTAAGAAATTATTGGCGATCTTTTCTCTGTCTATCCGTTCTTGATTTTGATGGTGGGACAGTCATTGAGTAAACGTATATATGTTTCTCCGGGGCTTAAGGAGTCCCTTAGGACACGGGGCACTAGGGTTAAGAAAAAAGACCTGCAGGAATTCCTGACCCTTACTTACATTGGTGAGGTGTAAGGTCTCCCTGGTTTCCCCAGGAAGGTACTATTGAAGAAGAACGTTGGGGGAGAGTAGGAGATTGCTTAAAAGATTACTATGAAACCTTTGGGCCTGAGAAAGTTCCAGTCCAAGCCCTTTCCTATTGGAAACTCATTCATGATATTCTTAAAATTGATCATCACTCCCCTGAAGTAAGGAAGATTGTCCAACATGGGAGAGATTTCTTAAGAACATTGTCATTGCCCCCCTCAACCTGCTCTTGGGTTGTGATTCCTGTGCCCAACAGTGACAGCCCTCCCGCTGATAAGACACAATCCAGAGATTCCCATCAGACCAAGGCCCTTTATACACCCCTCCCTAAAGAGTCCTCCTGACAAATTATCCCCCACTGATGTTCCAACCCTGGAGAATGAGGCCGCCCATTATCATGATCATGAGTCTCTTCCCCCTCTTGGAGCCTTTCCTACCTTACCCCCACCCTATCCTAACTTGAGCCTATTTCGGCCTCTACACTCCCTTGCGTGCCTAAAGACCCTCCTCTTGGTGCTCTGGTTCTCGATTGGATTTCGTTTCCAGTGCCCTGGATAGGGCCCAAAACCACTGCTGGCTGGCCCCTAATGACTGATATCTTTTATCAATCCTGCCTGGCACCCTAAATGCAAAACAAAGCACAGTGTGAAGGGAAACTGCTGTGCGGGAATGACACCCGTGCCACAGCTGTCCCCGCCCAGCCCCGGAGAGCACGTCCACACAGCGTCTCAGGCACGCCACTGGATTCGCAGCCAGCGCTCCGTCAGGTCAGACGTTTCTTTAAGGGAACCCAAGAGGAGCAGAGACCCGCGGGAACTTCCCGAGAGAGACCCTACAAGCATGTGTGGCTTCGGCAGGCGGAATCTCCAGCTCGACTGCCCCAGCAGCTCGTGCCCATTGTTAACCTGCTGGACGCTGAGCCACAAGGAAGCAACAGGCAAAGGCACGAAGCAGCTTCATCCTGCTGGGCCCCGAGGGAGGCGGGACTCTCCAGCACAGAGTCAGCATCCAGGAGGCAGAGAGGGGAGGATCCACACGCAGACTGCCCAGGTGAGGGGCTGAGCCAACTCCAATACTCCCGGGTCTCACTCCTCGGTCTGTGAAGTGAATCGACGGAAGCGTTCCCAGGACCCATTGCCAGGATCAGGCACTGCTGTGACTGGAGGGAACCTCGGCCAGTGAAATCCGGGATTGGCTTCTCGCCAGACTCTGCACTGTGCTCACTCTGGGCCTCTTGACCCTGCCCCGTATGAGCACCTCCATCCCCTGAGCACTGGGGCTTAATGGCTCACTCGTGGGCTCCAACCCAGCTGCCCCCGGCTCAGCTACTCGGATACCACATTGCTTTCAGCCCCTGCCATCAAGCACTTCTGCTCTGAGGATCTGTCCTGCATTTCCCACGAATTAGCCCCCGGGAAGTATTCGTCACTCAGAACCCAGCCTGTCACTAGCAACCACTCTGAGCTCCGCCTGCTCCCCTCCTCCTGCCACATCCTTTAGGTCTCTCAAGGTCCCACTCCTTGACTCCTCTCGTCCTTGTAAGGGACGTGGCCTTGTGCCTCATCTCCAGACATTCCCCTGTCCTCGACAACCTTGCACGAGCAGTCCGGTACTGCCCTGAGCCCCTGAGCCCCTGCCCTTTCCTTGTCCAACCCCCAAATTCAGAAACTCTCACACCCTGTCCACAGGAGTCACCGACCCAATGCACCTCCAGGAGGTGGCAAGAGCCCCTCTCTCGTGTGGGCACAGCAGCCTCCTGGGGGCTACTCGGGGCCTTTTGCACCTTCACACCAGCTCCTGGACTGCGGTGTCTGCATCGTACCCGCCCCCAAGTCCCACAGGGCCCCTCACTCTGCTGGGGGTGAGCAGAAGTGAGGCGACTTCACGATGACATTAGATTGAACAACCACCCCCAAGCCTGCCCGAAGAACAGGCCCTAGTTTTTTTTTTTTCTATTGCTTCTAACGAATGATTCGCTAAATATGAGCATAAGAGTGTTCCCAGAAGACAGTGTGTGAAGGACAGTAGTTCACTCTTGAAGGCGACATGAGCTGGGCGTGCTAGTGCAGCAGAGAGGTAGAGAAAAGTGTCTGCCAGGGGTTTAGTGTCCAGAAAGTTCTGGAAGAGCTACGTGTTGACCCCTGAGGCTAATTCCTTGGGCCGTACCTACCTGTGGCCCCTCTCTACCTGTCTCACCCCAATGAGTGGCCTCTCCCTACCTGTCTCGCTTCTGACCTGTAGCCACTCCATGTTTACTGTCCAAGGTCACCTGACACCTCCTGCAGGTGGCCCTCACCTCTCACTGGGCACAAAGGCCCTAGCAGGGACCTGCCCTCTCAGACCTGCGGGCTCAGGCCCTTGGGGCATCGCCTCTCGTGGGGCTTTTCCTGCTGCTGCCCCACTGGGCAGAGCAAAAGGACTTTGGAGGATCACTCTCCTTACCGGCCCACGCTCTGGGAGGTTAATGCCACACAAGCTTCCCTGGGTGGTGGTGAGTTTTCTCTGGGGGCCGGGTCCAGCCGTAGAGCTGACTGTTCTCACTGTGGTCGGGAAACGTGGACAGTGCTCCACTCAGGGGCTCCCCTCCCCTCGGAGATGTCCTTTCTGGGCTCGCTGACCGAGGAAAGCTCTTCCATCGGACGTCATGCCAAGGTTTCCCAGCGGGGTGAGGCTTCTGCTTGCCCCTGTGTACTGTTGCTCTTTGCCCTTCACATTCCCATTGTCCCACGACAGAGCAAACTCTGGGTTCTCTCTCTCTCCGCCTGCGGGCAGAGGGGGCCTTCAGCCTCGATAGCTGCTGGTCAATGCATCATCTCTGAGTCGGTGGTCTTCATTCCGGAGCTGGACTCCGGCAGCTGGCGCCCCGAACAGGGACCCCCGAGACCCCCGGGAAAGATTTGAAGAAAAAAGAAGTGATCGCGCGGTAAGTGAGCGCGCGGGGGAAAAAAAAAAGTGAGCGCTCGGTAAGTGGGCGCGGAGAAAAAAAGAGAAAAAGAAAAAGTGAGCGCTCGGTAAGTGGGGGCGGAGAAAAAAAAGAGAGAAAAAGGAAAAAAGTGAGCGCTCGGTAAGTGAGGGGGGGGGGAAAGGAGGAAAGAATGTGGCAAGCTTCAAGCAGCAGTCTTTTTCTTTAAGTATTGAGAGCGTCCATTGTGGCGCGGGGAGCTACTGTCGGGCAGGGACAGTTAACCAGATTTATAAAATTTGTAAGAGAAATATGCCCTTGGTTCCCAGAAGACGGGACTATTAATATTGAGACCTGGAAAAAGGTCGGAGATCGGATTAGAGATCATTACAGGGCTAATGGCCCAGAGAAAACGCCAGTGGATGCGTTTAGTCATTGGATTTTAGTAAGAGATTGTTTAGTAACTGATAGTGAAGCAGAAAAGTGGAGGCTATTATGCCGTGACGGATCTCGTAATGGCCTTCGGAGAATAAAATCTGACGCTCAGATTGATAAAAACTTGGAGCAGAATGCTACTGCAGAACTTCATATTTATGACACCTCTGAGCAAGGATGTGAGGAGAATAATAAACCTGTAATCCAGAAACTTTACCCTGCTTTACCTGATGAATTAAGTGAGGAAGATTGGCAACAGATCAGTGAACAAGCTGAAATTTATAACATATAGTTAAGCATTAGGCGCTTTGGCGTGTTATTGGCAATGTTATAATATTCAGTGTCCTAGGAAGTTCTGACCTTACCAATTAACAGAGTTAATTAACACAGTCCCAATAACACGCCCATTATGCTCTGCCCATACATGGGACATGGGCACAGGTAGAGAGGGGCCAGCGGTAGGGAAGACCCAAGAAAGTAGCCTCCGGCGTCAGATTCAAGTCTCCCAAAACTTTCCAGCCACTAAACCCCTGGCAGATACTTTCTCTGCCTCTCAGCTGCACTGCCAGACCCAGCTCATTTCACTCACAAGAGTGAACTACTGTTCTTCACACACTGTCTCCGGGAACACTTTTATGGTCATATTTAGCGAATCATTCATAACAAGCAATAGAAAATAAAAAAAAAAATAGGTCCTGTTCTTCGGGCAGGCTTGGGGTGGTTGTTCAATCCAATGTCATTGTAAACTCGCCTCACTTGTGGTTGCCCCCAGCAGTGTGAGGGGCCCTGTGTATGTGGGGGCAGGTGCAATGCAGAGCCCGAAGTCCAGGAGCTGGTGTGAAGGTGCAAATGGCCCCAGTAGCCCCAAGGAGGCTGCTGTGCCCACATGAGAGAGGGCCCTTGCCACCTCCTGGAGGTGCATTGGGTCGGTGACTCCTGTGGACAGGGTGTGAGACTTTCTGAATTTGGGGGTTGGACAAGGAAAGGTGATGGGTTCTGGTGCCCGGGGCTGTACTGGCCTGCCCGTTCAAGTTTGTGGAGGACAGGGGCACATCTGGACATGGGTCAGGAGGTCACCTACCTTCCAAGGACAAGAGGAGTCATGGAGTGGGACCTCACGGCGCCTAAAGGATGTGGCAGGAGCAAGGGAGCAGGTGCAGCTGAGGGGACAAAGTGTTTGCTAAAGACGAGCTGGTTTCTTAGTGATGAATACTTCCTGGGGGCTAATTCGTAGGAAATATAGGACAGATCCTCAGAGCGCAAATGCACATTGGCTGTGGCCTATTTGTCGGTATGCAAATTGTCAGTTATGCGGTATCGGAGTACCTGAGCCGGGGAGACTAGATTTGAGCCCAGGACTGAGCCTCAGTACCCAGGGTCCCTTCACAGATGTGTGGGCACAGGAGAGCCCTGAAGCAGGTGCAAGCCCTCTTACGGGGCAGGGCCAAGAGGCCAAGAGTGATCACAGTCAGTGCAAACTCTTGTGAGAAGCCAATTCCGACTTCTGGAGGCCGAGGTTCCCTCCAGTCACGGCAGTGCCCGATTCTGGCAATGGGGCCTGAGAACACTTCAGTCGATTCACTTCACGGACCGAGACGTGAGGCCTGAATATTTGACTTGGCTCAGCCCCTCAACTGAGCAGTCTGCGTGTGGATCCTCCCCTCTCTGCCTCCTGGATGCTGACTCTGTACTGGAGAGTCCTCCCTCCCTCCCTCCCTCCCTCCCTCCCTCCCTCCCTCCCTCCCTCCGGGCCCAGTGGGATGTACTTGCTTCTTGCCTTTCCTTGTTGCTTCCCTCTGGCTCAGCTTCCAGCAGGTAAACGATGGGGACGAGCTGCTGGGTCAGACGAGCTGGAGATTCCAACTGCCGTAGTCACATGCCCCTCTCAGAGTCTCTCCCAGGACATTCCAGGGGGTCTCTGAATCCTCACAGTGTTGCTTAAATTAATGTCTGGTCTGATCGGGTGTTTACAATGAATCCAGATGTGTCTCTGTGATGCCGTGTGACACGCTCTCCGGGGCTGGTGGGGACAGCTGTGGCACGGGTGTCATTGCCTGCACTACCGTTTCCCTTCTCTCTGTGCTTTATTTTGAATTTAGGGTGCCAGGCAGGTTTGAGAATAACTGTCAATTTCTGAACAGTGTATTCCTTCTCTTGTACCTGATTTTCAGTTTTAGAACTCTTACTGCCCACTCCCTGGGGACGCACAAGGGATGCCCATGGAACAAGAGATGCCTGGAGTCGTAGAGCAGTAGAGCCCAGTAATTGCCCAGCATCCGGCACTATTTGCCTCTCAGCTTCCATGTCAGGGGCCAATTCTCTGGCTTACTCCAGCCACTCCCATAATCCTGGAACCACAGAGGCGGTGTGGTGGCCTTGGGCCTGGTGTCTACTGTTAAGGTCCTTCAGTTTCTCTGTGTGAGTGTGTAGTGGGTGACGGGTGGGACTGAGACAGAGCAGAGCTGAGGGAGGGAAATTGGGATCCTGTTAGGTGGGACACAGGCCTGGCTGGGGAGGGTCTATAGGGCTCAGTGCCTTTCTCTGAAACAACTCCCAACCCCACCCCCTCCTCATCCTGACATTCCTGTCCTTTCTGGGCTCGCTGACCGAGGAAAGCTCTTCCATCAGAGGTCACGCCAAGGTTTCCCAGCGGGGTGAGGCTTCTGCTTGCCCCTGTGTACTGTTGCTCTTCGCCCTTCACATTCCCATTGTCCCACGACAGAGCAAACTCTGGGTTCTCTCTCTCCGCCTGCGGGCAGAGGGGGCTTGAGGCCTATGAGAAGACTAGACCCAGGAGCTTTGAGTTTCCACTGCGAGACCTGGATGGAGACGAATCGGCCGTGACTCACAAAGGACCGAGGAGACGAGAGTGCTGGCCTTTGAGTGTAGCCAAAATGGAATCTGGCACCACCCCATCTGAAATGATGCAAGACTTTTCTAGTGACAACTTTTTTTGTGACTTGTTGGTCCCTGGTATTTGGTCTCTGCTATCCTCAGAGAACTCTCATTCTCCCAATGGGGCTGGCCCTGTTTCTTGTGCTGACTGAGATGGACACGTATTGCGATGCCAACACCACCCACCACCGCTCTGAATCCTCCCAGCTGCTGTCCGTGCTGATGCTGTGCTGAACCCGAGTTTTTGCGTGTTTCCCTGCAGAGAGAAGCAGGCAGAGGCCTCGGGACTGCAGAAAACTCCCCGCACTCTGGACATGGCCCCGCCCCTGTTCGGGATCATTCCAGGATGTTCCGAGAGACACGGAGAGACTCGGTCCTTCCTCTCCTCAGGTTTGGGTTGCCCTTGGGGCAGGTAGCTCTGTGGATTCATCGGGACATTCTCCTGAAAACTCTTGTTCGCTTGAATCTGCGGAAATGTAGAGCTCATCCCAGCTCTGGCATCCCCTGGGAGGCCTCTGATGTAGATATCCTGAGGAGGCCAGAGCCAGGACATGCTCCCAGGGCCCTGACCCACAGGCACAGTGATCTCTAGAAGCCTGAAGCCCACGTAGCTTGGGACCGCGTAGGCCATGGCTTTCCGTGGTATCTGACTCTCAGGGGCAGAGGCCGATTTTCGTCACACGAGGTAGGAGGCCGTGAGTGATTCGGGGCTGAGGGTGTGACTGTCCTCGGTCAGAACAGGAAGCAGTGACCTATTTCTCTCCACCCAAACCTGGCAGTGGAAATTCGAAGCTCCTGGGTCTAGTTTTCTGATAGGGCTTAAAGCCCCCTCTGTCCACAGGTGGAGAGAGAGAAAGCCGCGACCGGCTCTGTTGTGAGACAATGGGACTGGAAAGGGCAAAGAGCAGCAGGACACAGGGGCAAGAGAGGCCTCACACTGCTGGGAAATCTTGGTATGGGCTCAGATGGAAGAGCTATCCGTGGTCAGCAAGCCAGAGGGACATCTCTGGGAGAGGGGAGACACTACGTGCACCGTGCAAGTTGTCTGAAACAGAGGGAGCCACTGGCGCATCAAAGGGAGAATGGCCAGCTCTACAGCTGAACCCAGCATCCAACAAGAACTCACATGGTAAAGGGAAGCCTGCGGTGTCACCCTCCCAGAGACCAGGATGGTCAGGAAAGTTCACCCTGACCTCTTGCTGATCTCCTCTGAGGTAGAAGCCAGAAAACCCTCCTGGAAGTGGATGCCCTGAGGGCCTGAGCCTGCAAGCCTGAGAGGGCAGGTCTCTGGCTAGGGCCTGTGAGCACAGTGAGAGGTCAGGGCCATCCGGCAGCAGGTGTCAGGGGACCCTGGACGGTAAACAGAAAGTGGCCACAGGAAGAGAGCGAGACAGGGAGGGAGGGGCCACAGGAAGGGGGGGAGACAGGTAGGGAGGGGCCGCAGACAGGGAGGGGCCGAAGGTAGGAAGGAAGGGGCCAAGTAGGTAGCCTCAAGTGTCAGCATTTAGCACTTCCAGAACATTCCGGCCACTAAACCTCCGGCAGACACTTTCTCTGCCTCAGCTGCACTATCAGGCCCAGATCATTTCACCGTAAGGGTGAACTACTGTTCTTCACACACTTTCTTCTGGGAACCCTTTTTTAAAATCAAGTTTAGAGAATTATATGTAACAAGGAATACACAAAAAATTCTTTAGGGACTGTTATTCAGGCAGGCTCCGGTGGTGGTGGGTGTTCAATTTGAAGTCATGTTGGTGGAAAGGGGTAATGCTGGTGGGTTGGTGTTGGAATATTTTTTTTCTTTTTTTTTTTTTTTTGGTTTTTCGGTCACACCCGGCGATGCACAGGGGTTATTCCTGGCTCTTCACTCAGGAATTACCCCTGGACATGCTCAGGGGACGATATGGGATGCTGGGATTAGAACCGGGGTCGGCCGCGTGCAAGGCAAACGCCCTACCGGCTGTGCTATTGCTCCAGCCCCTGGTGTTGGAATATTAAAGGTAATAAATTATTTTGAGCAACTTCATGAAAACAAAATTATAAAGAAAAGCTTTAGAATGTTTGACAAATGGAAGGACTGAAATCTCCACGAAGTTTTTTATTTTCTATTGCTTCTAATGAATGATTCGCTAAATATGAGCATAAAAGTGTTCCCAGAAGACAGTGTGTGAAGAACAGTAGTTCACTCTTGTCAGTGAAATGAGCTGGGCCTGGTAGTGCAGCAGAGAGGTAGAGAAAGTGTCTGCCAAGGGTTTAGTGGCCAGAAAGTTTTGGAAGAGCTACGTGTTGACCCGAGGCTCATTCCTTGGGCCGTACCTACCTGTGGCCCCTCTCTACCTCTCTCACCCCTACCCGTGGCCTCTCCCTACCTGTCTCACTTCTTACCTGTAGCCACTCCATGTTTACTGTCCAAGGTCACCTGACACCTACTGCAGGTGGCCCTGACCTCTCACTGGGCACAAAGGCCCTAGCAGGGACCTGCCCTCTCAGCCCTGCAGGCTCAGGGGCGTCACCTCCCAGGGGTGTTTTCCTGCTGATCCCCCTATAGGGCATACTGGGAGGACGCTGGCAGAATACTCTCCTGATCCGTCCAGGCTCTGGGAGGGTGAGGCCACAGTCTTCCCTGTGAGATGTGAGTTCTCTCTGGGGGACGGGTTCAGCTGTAGAGCTTACTCTTCTCTCTGCACAGGACCGGAAACATGGACGGTGGGCACAGGTTCTCCCCTCTCCCCGGGAAAGTCCTTTCTGAACTCACTGACCAAGGATGGCTCTTCCATCTGAGGTCATGCCAAGGTTTCCAGGCGGTGTGAGGCCTCTGATTGCCCCTGTGTCCTTCCGCTCTTTGTCCTTCACATTCCCATTGTCCCACAACAGAGCTAACTCAGGATTCTCTCTCTCTCCGCCTGCGGGCAGAGGGGGCTTGAGGCCTATGAGAAGACTAGACCCAGGAGTTTTGAGTTTCCACTGCCAGGCCTGGATGGAGGTGAATCGGCCGTAACTCACAAAGGACCAAGGAGAACAGAATGCTGGCCTTTGAGTGTGGCCGAAGTGGCAGCTGGCACCAACCCACCTGGAAAGATGCAAGATTTTTCTCGTGACAACTTTTTTTTGATTTTTTGGTCACTGGTATTTGGTCTCTGCTCAGATCACCCTCATCCTTCCAATGGGGCTGGCCCTGTTTTCTGTGCTGTCTTAGATGGACAGTCACACATATTGTGATGCCAACACCACCTCTTTGAGTCTTCCCAGCTCCCGTCCAGGCTGAGTTTTCTACATGTATCTCCGAAGAGAGAAGCAGGCATAGGCCTCAGCAATGCAGGACAACTCCCTCCATTCTGGACATGGCCCTGACCCTCTTCGGGATTATTCCGGGATGTTCCGGAGAGTCATGGAGATACTAGGTCCTTCCTCTCCTCAGGTTTGTGTTGCGTTTGGGGCAGGTGGCTCTGTGGATTCACCGGAACATTCTCCTAAAAATTCCTGTTAGCTTGAATCTGTGACAATGTAGAGCTCATCCCAGCTCTGGCTTTCCCTGGGGAGGCCTCTGAAGTAGGTATCCTGAGGAGGCCATAGGCAGGAGATGCCCAGGGGTCCTGACCCACAGCACAGTGATCTCTAGAAGCCTGAAGCCGCGTAGCCTGGGACAACACAGGCCATGGCTTTCTGGGGTCTCTGACTTTCAGGGTTATAGGCTGATGTCTGTCACACGAGGTAGGAGGTCATGAAGTGATTAGGAGCTCAGGGTGTGACTGTCCTCTGTCAGTCCAGGAAAGAGTGACCTATTTCTCTCCACCCAGACCTGGCAGTGGAAATTCGAAGCTCCTGGGTCTAGTTTTCTGATAGGGCCTAAAGCCCCCTATGTCCACAGGTGGAGAGAGAGAATGCCGCGACCAGCTCTGTCGTGAGACAATGGGATTGTGAAGGGCAAAGAGCAGCAGGACACAGGAGCAAGCAGAGGCCTCACACTGCTGGGAAACCTTGGCATGGCCTTAGATGGAAGAGCTATCAGTGGTCAGCGAGCCAGAAGGACATCTCTGGGAAAGGGGAGCCACTATGTGCACAGTCCAAGTTGTCCCAACAGAGGGATCCTCTTGGCGCCATCAAAGGGAGAATGGTCAGCTCTACAGCTGAACCCGGCACCCAACAAGAACTTACACCATAAAGGGAAGACCGTGGTGTCACCTTCCCAGAGACCAGGATGGTCAGGAGAGTTTACCTCGACCTCTTTCCGCTCTCCCCTGTGGGGCAACAGCAGGAAAACCCTCCTGGAAGGTGACGCCCCGAGGGCCTGAGCCTGCAAGGCTGAAAGGACAGGTCTCTGGCTAGGGCTTGTGGGCACAGTGAGAGGTGAGGGCCAGCCTGCAGCAGGTGTCAGGTGACCTTGGACAATAAACAGGGAGTGGTCACAGGAAGCCCGTTAGACAGGTAGTGAGGGGCCGCAGGTAGGGAGGGGCCAAGGAAGTAGCCTCAGGGGTCAGTATTCAGCTCTCCCAGAACTTTCCAGCCACTAAACCCTTAGTAGACACTTTCTCTGCCTCTCGGCTTCATTATCAGGCCCAGATCATTTCAATGAAAACACTGAACTACTGTTCTTCACACACTTTCCTCTGGGAACCCTTTTTTTAAATCTAGTTTAGAGAATTATTTATAACAAGCAATACACAAAAAAATCTTTAGGGACTGTTATTCAGTCAGGCTCCGGTGGTGGGTGTTCAATTTGAAGTCATGTTGGTGGAAATGGGTAATTGTGGAGGGATCGGTGTCGGAATATTGAAGGTAATAAATTATTATGAGCAACTTCATGAAAATAAAATTATAGAAAAGTATTTTAGAATGATTGAGAAATGGAAGCACTGGAATCTCCATGAAGCCCTCTGGGCCCAGGACACAGGTCCGGGGCATCCTACCCAAAACGGACAGGGAGCTGAGAGATTCTCTCCAGCACTGGCCAAGTCGTGTGTCCAGAGACCAGGTGGTGGGGCGACCTGCAAACTCTGGGTCTCCCCCACCAGCACTTGATGGACACGGCGGCCCGACCCACTCCCACCTGGAGCCTATATAAACAGGAACTTCCAGGAAGTGGATCCTTTCCAGCCTTCACCTGCCACGGGAATGCAGCATCTCCGAGCCTTGTCCAGACTCCCCGATTTAGCAACGTTGAAGGCCACAGCAGAGGACCGCCACAGAGATCAGGTGAGTGGACTCTCCATCCACTGTCAGACAGGATGTAGGTCTGGGGGCTCTTGGAAACAGGAGATTTGGCTGGACTTTGGATTAGGGAGAGGAGGATGTGCCAAGGCAGGGCAGGAGGGGGCATTCCTGGATGCATGTGAATGGCGTGTGGGATTCTCTATAAAGTGCAAGCAGGGCTCTGTGTGTTAATGTGTGTGCGTGTGTGTTTTTGTGTGTGCATGTGTGTCTGTGTGCACATGTGTGTTTATGTGTACATGTGTGCGTGTGTGTTTCTTTGTTCACGTGTGTGTGAATGTGCTTGTGCATGTGTGTGAATGTGCATATGGGTGTCTATACATGTGTGTATGTCTGTGTGCATGTGTGTGTTCGTGTGTGGGGTTGCAGTGTGTGGCCGTGTGTGGTCTGTGAGTCACCCAATCTTCTTTCTCATTTCTTTAGAAGGCCGACTCTGCTGCCAATCCACAGAGATGAGTTCCATGTGGGAACGACACACTCGGCCTGGGTGCCCCAGAGCCCAGAGAGTCCACACCTGGAAGGCGCCCCTGGGAGGACCCTCGGGGCGTGAGAACCCAAGGTAAGTGGTGGGCTGGTGCGGGGAGGAAGCGGGCGGGTGGATGGCCCAGGGTCAGGCCTGGAGGGGAAATGAGTGTGCCTGTCTCTGCCTTGTCCTGGCTCTCGGAGCTGGTCTTGGAGCCCATCCCGGGTCAGTTGGGTAGGGCTTTCCTTCGGGCATCAGTGGGCCATGGGCAGGGCTGCCTGTGCTCTGGCCTCAGACCCTGCCAGGTTCCAGCTTCTGTTTGCTGCTAGTGCCAGGGAGAGTTGGCCCATGTGGAATGGGGCTGCCCCTGCCGAGATGAGTCCTGCAGGCCTCCCCTTTCCAGGCCCACTGTGGCCGCAGGGGCTCTGGGCCGCCATCTCTCAGGGGTCACCTGGGGGGACAGGGTCCTTGTCCTCCCTATCTCCCACTTGCCAGCCCCTCTTTGACCCTGCACAGGCTCTCAGAGCCCCTGCCTCACTCTGGCCCTTCTCTCTGCAGGTCAAGTGCAAGGACTGCGGCAGCTTTGGGCACCGGGCACGGAACCTCAGGTGCCCCATCAGGTGCTGGCAGGGAGCCTTGGTTCTCCAGCCCTGGGACGCCCAAAGGAAAAGGAGAACGTTCTGCCCAGCTGTTCGCTAGCACCCTCCAGCGGGCCTGACGTCCTGAAGGCCTGTGGATCCAGGTGAGTACTGGGCCGGTTCCAGCAGCTTGGGTCTGCATCCAGGATTCTGTGTCTCCCAAGTCCTGTGGGACGCTTGGCCGGGCATCCCGGAGAGTGGGGGAAGATGGGAGCCCACCTCCTCCCTCTCAGAGAGCGCCTCTCTCCCAGGGCCCAGAGGGCAGGGTCATGGCAACCGGAGCGAGGCCCTGGGGTGGAGGAGAGAGGGCAGTGGGACAGTCCAGCAGAGAGGACGCTGGTGCAGAGGCCCCGCAGCTCTCCCTCTGCTCTCCCACTGGTCTGGGGGACGGGTCGGGGATGGAAGATCGAGGAATGGGCTGGGGTGACTGACTCTCTGATATGCTGCTTTCAGACTCATTCCAAGGAGGGGGTCTCTGCTGCAGAGATGCCCCACTACACAGGACCAGAAGGCCCAGGCCTTAGCGAAGGACGGGAAGGAGTCCTGGGACTACGTGAGGGTAAGTACAGAGGGGCCAAGCCTCACCCATTCCTCCCTTATTCTGGGCCCTCCCCTCCACCGAGTCCCCTTTCCAGTGTCCCTCTCACTGTCCATGGTCCCCTGACCTGTCCTTCTCTCTGTACACCCCAGTGTTCTAGGTTTGGAGGGCCTTTGTCATGGGCAACGGTTTGGGTCTGAGCTGGGGATGCAAATGTCAGTGTTTCTAATTTGTGCTTTTCTCTTTCTTTCCTTGCAGCAGCCAACCCGGCCTGTCTCGTCCTTGGAGGACCCGTCCAGGCTGAGAAGGTGCCTCGCGGACCACCCCAGAGCCGTCCTGAGCTGAGCACCGCGGGTGGGGGAGTGCCAGGCTCTTTGCCGAGCTGCATGCCCGCTTCCAGGATCCCCTCATGGGCAGCCGCCAGCAGGCCTGGCCTGGCCCCCAGCTCCAAGCCCCGGGCACTCATCCAGTTTGGAGCCCTCGGTTGCAGCAATGGAGCATCGGGCAAGAGAGCAGCCAGTGCAACAACAGACCGCACCACAGTTCCCCAAAGAAACGGAGGCTCAACCCCTGCCCCCTGCCACAGGGAAGCAGTCTTGGCACAAGGCTGGGCAGCAGCCACTGACAGGACACTCTGGCCCCTGGAACTGACTGCCCTGACCACACCCCAATTCCTCCCCAAGCCCAGGGGAGTGGCCAACAAGATGAACAGGTCCCTGAAAGAGGCTCCCCCCCCCAGGCCTTCAGTACCCATGGAGAGGCGGATGTGGCCTGCCCTGTGAGCCCCAAACATCCTCCGGGGACCCCTGTGGGGGTCCAGCCTCTCACCATGGTGTTCCGGAGGCTGCAGGGGGACCGCTGGATCTGTGGGTTCTTGGATGAGAGTTTGGTCCCATACGTGGACACACGTGAGCCCCCTGCCTGCAGCCCACCCGCCATAGGCCCGACCCTGTGCCCCTTAGTGTGCTCTATGAGGACCTCCTGGTGTCCTTGTCCTCTGATGAGAGCGAGCAGGACTGAGCTGACCCGCCAATGCTCACCAGTCTACGCCCCCTGCCACGTGTGACCCGGACCATCTTGATGCTGTGGAGGAGACACCCGTGCCCAGACTGTCTCTGGGGGACCCCTAGTACCTAGCCCAGAGCAGGGGGGACTGTTGGCAGTGGCGGCTGAAATGGAACTTGCACTCAGGTGCCCGAGAAGCATCATCTGGAGTTTGGGCTCTCAGTAGAATTCCAGCTCCTGTGTCTCAGGCGGTTTCAATCCTGTGCCCACAGACTCAGTAACAGCGGACAGTGGGAGGCACAGCAGCAGCAGCAGCATTGTGACCCTTCTTTCTGCCGTGGCCAGGGCCAGGGCCATGGCAGGTACCATGTCATGTGTGCTCACACAGCGGTGCCCTGACTATGCTGGGGTCGTGAGTGCATTGGGTGGGCTCTGCATGTGCCCATGTCTTGTGTGTGCGCAGAGCATGATGGGGCGTGTCATTGGGACTGTGCCCCGGGGTGTCACTGGGAATCTCTATGTCAGTGACTTTGCTCCAATAAAGTGTCTGAACTGCACCCGTGTCTTGTCTCTCCCAGGCAGGCATCTCCAATCTCGCACACGCTGTGTCCCCTCCCCCTGGTTTCTGTGTTCAGCAGAATCAGGACAGGGCAAAGCTGAGGGCTCAGGAGAGAATTCTTGACCTCCTGACTGTGCCTTGTTGGGGTCTCTCTCAGCTGAGCCTGCAGTGGTCCTGGACAGGAACTTCAGGTTGAGCAGGGGGTGGGGTGGGGATGGGAGTCGGTTCTGGAGAAAAGCACTGAGCCCCCCAAGCTCCTTTCCAGCCACAAGTACCCCAAGCCCCTCCTGGGTCCACCTGACAGGATCCCCATTTCCCTCCCTCAGTCCTGCTCAGTCTGGGTCCTGCCCATCACCCTCTACATGCTCACACAGAGCAACTCAAGGACCTTAACGGTGGACACCAGGTCCAGGGCCATGAATCATCTCTGTGGTTCCAGGATTATGGGAGTGGCCAGAGTAAGCCAGAGAAGGGGCTCCTGAGGCCTGTCGGGACCCTGCAGAGGGCGGTGACCCACTGACCTGCACGTTCCAAATCCCAGATAGCTCCAGGCCTGGAAGGTGCAGGGAAGTATGTTTCCAAGTGGACAAGCAGCCTGACATCAGACACCGTTTCTGATCCAGAGATGTCTGACACCCACCCTGGGGTCAAACTCAGACACAGGTCGAGACTGTAAGAGGAAACTCCCCTTCACGGCACCCTGAGGGGCCTTCAGAGCTGGGAGCTGGAGGAACCTCAAGAATACTGGGGAGGGTGCCTGGCTCTCCCCAGGATGACGCAGTGTGCTAAGTGGACCAGGTCAGACAGAGAAAAAGTCCTGTGGGATCTCTCTGAGATTGGAATCTAAGAAGATCCACAGTGTAACGAGGCAGAGGAGTATTGCCATCCCTGGGGAACATGGACGTGAGCCCAGGAGGTCAGAGGAATCCACTGGGGAGGTTCAAGCAGAGTCAGAGGCAGTGACGGAGACGAGATGGCAGGGGAAGCCATCGGATCCTGGGTGGTTCCCGAGCTACACAAGTAGGTTATCTGACGTGGAGGGCGCCAAGTAGCGCTCCAGGAGCAATCATATGACAACACGTAAGTGTGTAAATAATGTGCTGAAGTCCTCCCTCTGATGCATGACCAGAAGGAAGGAAATGGCGACAGGAGACTGGCCTGGCTTAAGGGAACCTCATCTGGCAAGAGAAGAAGTTGAGCTTGCAATTCCCCATGGCAATCTCATCCGCAAGGCACTCCCTTCTGCATTTGCCCCGGCCCAGCCTGCAGTCCTCACACAGAGCAAAATGACCTGTGAGAGACACAGAGACAGAGAGACAGAGACAGAGAGAGTGAGACAAAGAGAGCTGCTGACACACATTCCTGAGGCTCTGCAAGCAACGGCGCCCAGCCCACAGAAAGGGTGGGTTTGTATCTAACGTTACAAAGGTTTGTATCTAAGAGACCAATAGATAGAAACTGTGAAAGACCAATAGCACAGCGAGTAGGGCGCTGGCCTTACACGTGGCCAACCCGGATTCGATTTCTCTGCCCCTCTCAGAGAGCCCGGCAAGCTACCGAGAGTATCTCACTCGCACGGCAGAGCTTGGCAAGCTACCGGTGAGATATTCAACATACCAAAAACAGTAACAACAAGTCTCACAATGGAGACGTTACTGGTGCCCGCTGAGCAAATAAATGAGCAACAGGATGGCAGTGACAGTGACACTGACAGTTGTACCTAAGAGTCAAAGTGTTTGTATCTAAGAGTCAAAGGGGTTGTATCTAAGAGTCAAAGGGTTTGTATCTAATAGTGTAAAGGGTTTCTACCTGAGACTCTAAAGGGTTCTCAGGTACTGAATCAGAGCTTTCACACCCCTGCATTTCAGAATTCAGTGGGTGTCTCCGTTCTTAGGCAGCACGTAGGCACAAACCCTGTAACAGTGTTTATAACCTTGTGAGGATGCAAGTAAGGACGGGACACCACAAACCATGAGCCACCAGGAAGATCCCAATTGAGTTGCGGACTCTGCTCTGCAGGAGGGAGCACCGTTTGGTTCTGCTAGACTGAGAGTCGAGTCCCAGCAGGAGGACCGCTCATGTGAGCCCAGTGAGGCAGCTGGGCTCAGGCAAAGGCCGAGCTGTGCTCTCCCTCTGTCAACTGACATTCCAGATTCCTTCACGATTTTTTGAAACTTTTGCTGATGCCTGCCCCTCGATGGCAAGGGACCATTTCTTTCATTGTGTTTGTGTTTGGGTCACACTGGCAGTGCTCAGGCTGCCCGTGCTGTGTCCTCAGGATCACTGTCATTGGGGTTTGCCTGACCTTTGGGGAGCCGTGGTTGAGCCCAGGTTTGCCGTAAACAAGACAGGAGCTGTGGAGACCCTCCACGGGTCCGAACCTCACAGATGGCGCCTGTTTCCTGTTACTGAATCTGGGCTTCATAAACAACTCCTAATAAGGAAACAGGATGTCCTGCCTCGCCCACGGGGTGTAACTAGCCTATCAGCTGCAGACACTCGGGCATAACCAGCAGCGAGAGGGATAAAAAGGGGGGAAGCCGCCTAGCTAGAGGTTCCTCTTCTTCCCCATGCTTGGGAAGGTTCCTGAATAAATCGCTGTAAGAAAAATCTCCGGGTTGTGTGTTTCTTTGCTGGTGGAAGTGGCGCTCAACAAGGAGCCAAACACACACAGATTTTATAGGGGGTCTCGGCTTCACAGGTAGATCCAATCACATAAAATTTAGCATTATTGGCCTACCACTTTTTCTACTCTGCTTTGCCTCAATCCATTCCAAATTAAGGCAGGATGCTGTGCCTAGGGTGATTTACTAAGCATTCAGTGTCTGAATCTATGGCTCATGTGACTTGGTGGTCGGATGAGGCTGAAGGCTGGACACCTGGTGCTGACACCCTGTTCTTACCAACTTTGCCCAATTCCCCCCTCTGTGGAGCTTCCCTTCTGGGCCGCTTTGCAAGGTCCAGTTTATCTGCTCCAGTGCCCATTGGATGATATTCAGGGAGAGACTCTAAAACAGGAGACGCCCTTCAGGACCTGCCTCTCTCTCCAGTCCGCTGCTCCCCATATGTGCAGTGACATCAGAACCAGGGTGAGACGTAGAGCCAGCCCAGTGTCAGAACCTGAACTCACAGGAGACCACAAAGACAGGCCCACATTCTAAAGGCCGAAGGAAAGGCAGCAGCAGCAAATTCTCTGTGGATAAAAACCACAGGTGTCGCCACGATGGAGGTTGAGAGGCAAATTGTGTGCTGGGTGCTGGACAATCGCTGGGAACTGCCACTTTATGACTCCCAGAACCTCTGAGACCCGTGGGAAGGAGGTCTCTAAGGTTCCCAGGGATGGGGTTGTCAGAGTTCTAATAGTGAAAATCATACACCAGAGAAGAAACTCAAGTGTCAGAAACTGACGTTTATTCTCAAATCCTGCCTGACACCCTGAATGCAAAACAAAGCACATTTGGAAAAGAACCGGCCATTGGGAATGATACCTGTGCCACACCTGTCCCCACCCAGCCCCAGAGAGCATGTTCACACGGTCTCACAGAGACACAGCTGGATTCGCAGTGAGCACTCAGTCAGGTCAGACATTAATTGAAGTAACCCTGGAGGGAGCAGAGACCTTGGGAAGGTCCCGAGAGAGACCGAGAGCTGGGGTGAGCTCTGCTTGATGTGGACTCAAGCCAATTGCAGTTAGGAGAATGTACCAGGAATCCACAGAATCACCTGCCCCAACCGCTCCAGAACCAGAGGAGAGGAAGGAGCGAGTGTCTTCATGTCTATCCAGAACCTCCCGGAACGATCCCGCACAGGGTCAGGGCCATGGCCCAAGTGGGGGAATTTGTTCCGTATCGCTGAGGCCTCCACCTGCTTCTTTCTGCAGGTAAACATGCAGAAAACACGGCCACAGCACAGCATCAGGCTGCATGGGAGCGGGCAGGATTCAGATAGGTGGTCTAAGTGTCAAAATATGTGTGACTGTTCATCTCTGTCAGAAAACAGGGCCAGCGCCACTGGAAGGACACGCGAACCCTGGGGGGCAGCACTGACCAAATACCAGTGACCAACAAATCACGAAAAAGTGCTCACTGAGAAAAATCTCGCATCTTTCCAGTGGATCCGGTCCAGCTTCCGTTCTGGCCACACTCAAAGGCCAGTGCTCTGTTCTCCCTGGTCCTTGTGACTCACGACTGATTCATCTTCATCCAGACCTGGCAGTGGAAACTCGAAGCTCCTGGGTCCAGTTTTCTGGTAGGGCCGAAATATTAGCCCCCTCTGTCACAGGTGCAGTGGGAGAAAGTCCCGGCCAGCTCTGTCGTGGGACGATGGGAATGTGAAGGGCAAAGGGAAGCAGGACACACGGGCAAGCAGAGGCCTAACACTGCCAGGAAACCTAGGCATGGCCTCACAGTGAGCCCGTGAAAGGGCGGCCTTGGGGGGAGGGGAACCCTTATGTGCACAGTCCACATTATCCGGACAGAGGGAGCCCCTGTGTGCACCGTCCACAGTGAGAACGGTCTGCTCTACAATTAAACTCGGCCCCCAGAGAGAACTCACACGGCACAGGGAAGCCCATAGTGTCACCCTCCCAGAGCCTGGGAGGTCAGAAGAGTGTCCCCCCCAGTGTTCTCCTATTGTTTCCTTGGGGGGCAGCAGCAGGAACCCGCCCAGAAGGCGACACTCCAACGGCCCTCGTCTGCAGGGCTGAGAGGCAGGTTTCTACTACGGCCTGTGGGCACAGTGAGAGATGAAGCCCAGCCTGCAGCAGGTGGCAGGTGACCTTGGACTGTCGCGCGCCGCTTCGTCCAGCGAAGAAACATGCAACTCGGAGATTCTTTTGGTTGCGATTTATTCAGGAACTTTCTCATGCGTTAGAGAAGAAATCAGGAACAGGGACGAGGAGGAAGGAGGAAAGGGAGACGCATGAGGTAGAACCGACTAGCTAGGTGACTTCCCTCCTTATATAGCTCTCGCTGCCTGCTTACGCCCACGTGTCTGCATCTGATAGGTTAGTTACAGCTTATGGGCGTGGCAAGACATCCTGTTTCCTTATTAGGAGTTGTTTTCAAAGCACACAGGTGTTGATTACAAAGAACGCTACATAGCATGGTCCCGTGGAGGCTCTCCACATTGGACAGCAAACAGGGTGTGGCCAGAGGAAGGGAGTGAGACAGTTAGGGAGGGGCCACAGAAGGGGGAAAGACTGGTAGGGAGGGATCATAGGTAGGGAGGGGCCAAGTAAGTAGTCTCAGGGGTCAGCATTCAGCTCTTCCCGAACTTTCCAGCCACTAGACCTCTGGCCGACAATTTCACTGCCTCTCAGATGCATGATTGGGACCAGATCACTTCACTGACAAGAGTGAACTACTGTGCTTCCACACTTTCCTCTGAGAACACTTTTATCTTTACCATGTTTAACAAACTATTCATAACAAGCAATAGATCCTGAGCTTGTTCTTCAGGTGGGCTAGGGTGGTTGGTGGTTGTTCAATTTGACGTAATGGTGGTGGGAAGGGGTCATGGTGGTGGGACTGGTGTTGGAATATTGAATGAAATAAATTGTGAACAACTTCAAAATGTTAAATTATAGAATAAAATTTATAGTGAATGAATGAAAAATGGAAGGACCTGACTCTCCAAGGACGGCCTCTGGGCCCAGGGACACAATACCAGGGCATCCTACATGGACATGAACAGGGAACTGAGAGATTCTCTCCAGCACTGGCCGTGTCGTGTGTTCAGAGTGTAGGTGGTGGGGTAGGGTCAAAGGGAGGTGTCTCCTCCCCCTGGTTCCTGCGTCCAGCAGAATCAAGACCAAGACGGGGCAAGGCCGAGGTCTCAGGAGAGGATTCTTGATCTCCTGACCGAGCCAAGTTGGGGTCGTCCTCAGCTCTACATGCAATGGGCCCTGGATAGGAATTTCAGGTTGATCAGGCGTGGAGTTGGAATTCAGTTTCAGAGAAAGACACCGAGCTCTCCAGGCCCCTCCCCAGCCAGGCCTGTGTCCCACCTGACAGGATCCCAATTTCCCTCCCTCAGCCCTGCTCAGTCTGGGTCCTGCCCGTCATCTGCCACACACTCAGAGAGAGCAACTCAAGGACATGCACAGGGAACTGAGTAGACACCAGGCCAAGGCCAGCAGACCGCCTCTGTGGTTCCAGGATGATGGGAGTGGTCGGAGTAAGCCAGAGAAGTGGCTCCTGAGGCCTGTCAAGAACCTGCAGAGGGTGGTGACCTACTGACCTGCATGTTCCAAATCCCAGATAGCTCCGGGCCTGGAGGGGCGGGGAGTTACGTTTCTAGGTGGACAAACAGCCTGACAATGGACACCGTTTCTGATCTGGAGATGTCTGAAACCAACCCTGGGGTCAACTCACACCCAGGTCTGAGACCATAAGAGGAAACTCCTCGTCACAGCGCCCTGAGGTGCCTTCAAGCTGGGAGCTGGGAGGGACCCCGGGAATACAGGGGATAGTGCCCGGCTCTGCCCTCAGGCAGGGCCCTGGTGGGACTCAGTGTCATGCCCACACTTCTCTAGCAGCCTGGGTGGGTCCAAGGAACATCACCTGCAGATCCTGGCAGGTACTTCCTCAGGTGTGCAGGCCTAGCATTGCCCTGTCCTGTGCTGGGGTCAGTATCTGCCTGGCCGTGGGTGCACTTTAAGGGGGACTCTACATGTGCCCTTCCCGACCCTCTCTCCTACAAATTGGGCACCCAGTGTTGAGGAACACTCTCACCCTTGTTCATTCAATCTGCTGCTTTTCAGTCGCCGTAGCCAGGCCTTTACTCTGTGGCACCTGTTGTGTTGAATCAGCGAACATCACAACACTCATGGATTACCTTCTGTTTCCCACAAACCTCCAGCACTGGACTCCTGGTCAGGGGAGCAATGCCCACTCAGTGCCATGGCCTTGAGGCCAGTCCAGAGGGTATCTAGTCCCCAAGTCTCACCCGGCACCTGCTTTCTCTTGTCCGGGTTACCTGTGCCAACAGGTGTTCACTCACCTGTGTTGATGTAGAGTCTCCGATTTGGAGGTGCTGGGCATCTTTCCATGTGCTGGACTCTTGCAGGCCATTTGCGACCATGAGGATGGACCATGAACACACTGTGCTAAGTGGACCTGGTCAGACAGAGTGAACATCCTGTGGATCTCTCTGAGATCACAGTGAAAGAATATCCACAGGGTTTATATCTAAGAGTATAAAGGGTTTGTATGTAGAATTGTAAATGGTTTGTACATAGGAGTTTAAAGGGTTTGTATCTGGGGCACGCCTGTGCGGCTCCTCCACAGCTGCACCCGCGTGAATCCAGACCCAGCTGAACCAACTACAACATGGACTGCTCCTAACAGATTGTTTCCTGCCAGAGAACTAAGCTGTGACCCCATGCCGGCCCGGGAGGGGAAAGGTATCTCTCTCTCTCGTCTGTCCCTTCCCGGGGATGAAGGGCGTGGGGACCGCCATATTATGACGACCACAGATGGGGTTTACAAGCTTGCAATGATCAAATATCTGGAAGAAATCTCCCTGGACTTAGTTGTTAAAGTACAGAAATACAAGACCTCATTTCTCTTCACAACAGGTCTGACTCTAGTGGGGTGCTCCTAATAATAATGGTGAGGTTTGTGTTGAAATATTGAATGTAACCAAAGTAAATAGAAAGTAAAGTGAAATTTATCAGTTACAAGGCGGGGGGGTGCGGGGGTGGGCGAGATGGGAGGTGTACTGTGGTTTTTTTTTGTGTGTCTTCAGTGTGGGATATGGGCACTGGTGAAGGGATGGTTTTTTCAGCATTGTATGACTAAGACTTAAGCCTGAAAGCATTGTAATTTTCCACATGGTGATTCAATAAAATAAAATTTATAAATAAAAAATAAAGGGTTTGTATCTAGGATAATAAATGATTTGCATCTAAGAGTTTAAAGGGCGTGTATCTAAGATTATGAAGGGTTAGTATCAAAGAGTTTAAAGAGTTTGTGTGTAGAGTCTAAAGTGTTTGTGTCTCAGAGTCTAAAGGGTGTGTGTTTAAGAGTCTAAAGGGTTTTCAGGAAGTGGCCCAGAGCTTTCAGAGACGCCTGCGTTTCTGAATGCACTGGGGGTCTCCGTCTTAAGTAGTATGTAGGCACACCCTATTAATGTGTTTATAACCCTGCTAGGGTGGAAGTAATGGAGGGGACATCATAACCTATGAGCCACCAGGAAGATCTGGAGGGAGCTCAGGACTCTCCCTGCAGGAGTTATGCCAGACTGTGAGTCACAGCACGAGGACCCCTCATGTCAGCCCAGTGAGGCCACCAATCTCAGGCAAAGCCCAAGCTGAGCTCCCTCTCTATCCAACTGACATTCCAGAATCCTTCGTGTTTATTGAAATTCTTCAGCTGATGCTGCCTCTCAATGGCAAGAGACCATTTCTTCCATTCTGCTTGTGTTTGGACCACGCTGGCAGTGTTCAGGGCTGCACAAGCTGTGACCTCAGGATCACTGTTGTTGGGGTTTGCATGACCCTTTGGTGAGCTAAGGGTGAACCTATGTTGGTTGTATGCAGGACAGGAGATGGACAAGCCGTACTGTCCCTCTGTGTCCTGAGAGGGTCCCCACGGCCCCATGGGTAGTCGTGTGCATCAGGGTCTTGAGAGCTGCTCTGAGGGCACCTAGTGGTTGGGTTCATCCCCATACAAAGGGTCAAAGTCAGTGACCCACCAGGCCAGCACCAGAAGCCAGTCACGCACTGACCCTACTGCACTCCCCAGCACTGTACATCTCAGCCCGGCTGCCCCGAGGCTTGAGGTCGGGGACAGTCTGACGTGGCCCCTGGGGGAGCGTGTGGGTGAAACAGCAGTGCCGGCAGTGCAGAGGGCTCGAGTGCATTGTGGCATAGGCTGCTCCCAGGTGCTCAGGGATGCTGCTGCCCGGGGTGCCAGTCACATCCCTCAGGGCGTTGAGCCGTGTGCTGAGAGATGTTGCAGAACAGTTTTCCCAACAGTGCCCTATCATGTTGCGAGCAGGTTTGGGCAGACATGAACCAAGCATGATAGGCTAGTGGAGAAACACCTCAGGAGCAGCCAGTGACTGTTCACTTCATTGCCAAATACACACATATTTAATAGAGGGTCTTGACTTCACAGGAAGATCCAATCACATAAAGTTTAGCATTATTGGCCTGTCACCTTTCTTACTCTGCTTTATCCAGGTCCATTCCACATTCAGTCTAGATGCTGTGGTTAGGATGATTTACTAAGCATTTGTAATAGTGTCTGTATTTTGGGCTCATGTGACTTGGAGGTGCTGACTGGTGCTGACACCCTGTTCTTTCCAACTTTGCCCAGATCCTCCCTTGTGCGGAGCCTCCATTCTGTGCCACTTTGAAAGGTCGGGTCTAACCTGCCCCAGTGCCCTTCGAACAACCTCAGGGAGAGATTCTCTAAAACAGAACACACCCTCAGGACCCCCCCTCTCTGCCCGATGCTCCACACAGGGTAGTGACACCTCTGTTTCTCTTCAGGGAATAGAACCAGCGTGAGACAGACAGCCGAGCCCCGTGACAGAACCTGAGCTTACAGGAGATCACACAAACAGCCCCACAATCTACCATCTGAAGGAAAGGCAGCACCGAAATCCCATGGATGCAAACCATGGGTGTCACCTACACGGAGGCTGAGAGGCAAATAGTGTGCCGGGTGCTGGGTATTTACTGGGCACTGCAACTCTACAAATCCAGGCATCTCTGTGACCCATGGGCAGTGCACTTAAGCATCCCCAGGGAGTGGGCTGTCAGAGTTTAAGACTGAAAATCAGGTACAAGAGAAGGAAGTCACTATTCAGAAATTGACAGTTATTCTCAAACCTTACTGGCACCCTAAGTGCAAAACAAAGCACAGTGAGAAGGGAAACGGCAGTGCAGGCAATGACACCCGTGCCACAGCTGTCCCCACCTAGCCCTGGAAAGTGTGTCCACACAGCTTCACAGAGACACATCTGGATTCACTGTGAACACTCGGTCAGACCAGACATTAATTTAAGCAACTTCGGGAGGGATCAGAGACCCCCTGGAAGGTCCTGGGAGAGACCCTGAGAGGGGCATGTGGCTGAGGCAGGAGGAATCTCCAGCTCATCTGCCCCAGCAGCTCGTCCCCATCATTTACCTGCTGGAAGCTGAGCCAGAAGGAAGCAACAGGCAAAGGCAAGAAGCAGCTTCATCCCTCTGGGCCCGGAGGGAGGGAGGGAGGACTCTCCAGCACAGAGTTAGCATCCGGGAGGTTGAAAGGGGTGGATCAGCACGCAGTTTGCCCAGGTCAGGTGCTGAGCCAACTCCAATACTCCCGGGCCCCACTTCTCGGTCAGTGAAGTGAATCGACTGAAGCGTTCCCAGGCCCCACTGCCAGGATCGGGCACTGCTGTGACTGGAGGGAACCTCGGCCTCCAGAAGTCGGAATTGGCTTCTTGCTGGGCTCTGCACTGTGGTCACCCTTGGTCTCTTGACCTCATATGCGCGTCACCACATGTTTCAGGGCTCTCCTGCACCCACACGTCTGTGTAGGGTCCCTGAGCACTGAAGCTTATTGGCTCAGTCGTGGGCTCAAACCCAGTCGCCCCCGGCTCAGTGACTTGGATACCATATTGATTTTAGCCACAGTCAAGGAGCATTTGTGCTCTGAGGATCTGTTCTGCATTTCCCACGAATTAGCCCCCAGGAACTATTCGCCACTAAGAACCCAGCCTGTCACCAGCAAACATTCTGTCCGCTCTGCAGTGCCTGCTCCCCTCCTCCTGCCCCATCCTTTAAGCCCCTTGAGGTCCCATTCCTTGACTCCTCTGGTCCTTGGAAGGGAGGTGACCTCATGCCACATCTCCAGACATGCCGCTGTCCTCCACAAACTTGCAGAGGCAGCCCAGTACTGCCATGGGCCCCTGAGTCCCTGCCCTTTCTTTGTCCAACCCCCAAATTCAGAAACTCTCACACCCAGTTTACAGGAGTCACCAACCCAATGCTCCTCCAGGAGGTGGCAAGGGCCCTCTCTCATGTGGGCACAGCAGCATCCTGTGGACTACTCGCGGCCTTTGCACTTTCTCACCAGCTCCTGGACAACGGGGTCTGCATCCACCCTCCCCCAAGTCCCACAGGGCCTCTCACTCTGCTGGGGGCAGGCAGAGGTGAGGTGAGTTCACGGTGACATTGGATTGAACAACCACCCCAAGCCTGCCCGAATAACAGGCCCTAATTTTTTATTTTCTATTGCTTCTTATGAATGATTGGCGAAATATGAGCATAAGAAGGGTGCCCAGAAGTCAATGTGTGAAGAACTTTTGTCAGTGAAATGATCTGGGCATGGCAGTCAGCTGAGAGGCAGAGAAAGTGTCTGACAGGGGTTTTGTGGCCAGAAAATTCTGGGAGAGTTGAATGATGACCCCTGACGCTACTTCCTTGGGCCGTCCCTACCTCTGGCCCCTCTCTACCTGCCTCAACCCCTACCAGTGGCCTCTCCCTACCTATCTCACTTCTTACCTGTAGCCACTCCCTGTGTACTGTCCAAGGTCACCTGACACCTACTGCAGGCGTCCCTCACCTCTCATTGTGCACAAAGGCCCTAGCAGGGACCTGCCCTCTCAGCCCTGCAGGCTCAGGCCCTTGGGGAGTCGCCTTCCAGGGGACTTTTCCTGCTACTGCCCCGCAGGATAGAGTGAGAGGACGTCGGAGGGACACTCTCCTGACCCACCCACGCTCTGGGAGGGTGATGCCAAGGGCTACCCTGTTTTGTGTGAGTTCTCTCTGGGGGCCGACTTCAGCCCTAGGGCTGACCATTCTAACTGTGGTAGGGAAATGTGGACGGTGCACAAAGGGGATCCCCTCCCCACAAGGATGTCCTTTCTGGGCTCGCTGACCAAGGAAAGCTCTTCCATCTGAGGTCATGCTGTGGTTTCCCAGCGGTGTGAGGTCTCTGCTTGACCCTGTGACCTTCTGCTCTTTGCCCTTCACATTCCCATTGTCCCACGACAGAACTAACTCAGGATTCTCTCTCTCCGCTTGTGGGCAGAGTGGGCTTGAGGCCTATGAGAAGACTAGACCCAGGAGCTTTGTGTTTCCGCTGCCAGGACTGGATGGAGGCAAATCGGCTGTGACTCACAGAGGACCAAGGAGAACTTGAGTGTGGGCAAAATGGAAGCTGGCACCAACCCACCTAAAAAGATGCAAGATTTTTCTTGTGACAACTTTTTTGTGATTTGTTGGTCACTAGTATTTGTTCTTTGCTATCCTCCGAGCACCCTCATCCTCCCAATGGGGCTGGCCCTGTTTCCTGTGCTGACTGAGATGGACAGTCATACATATTGCAATGCCAACACCACCTCTCAGAGTCCTCCCAGCTCCCGTCCAGGCTGATGCTGTGCTGAGCCCGAGTTTTCTGTATGTTTCCCTGCAGAGAGAAGCAGTCAGAAGCCTTGGCAATGCAGTACAACTCCACCCACTCTGTACATGGCCCTGACCCTGTTCAAGATCATTCTGGGATGTTCCAGAAGACATGGAGAGACTAGGTCCTTCCTCTCCTCAGGTTACAGTGAAGGTTGGGGCAAGTGGCTCTGTGGATTCACCGAAAAATCCTCCTGCAAACTTGTGTTGGCTTAATTTGTGGCAATGTAGAGCATCCCAGCTCTGGTTTCCCCTGTGAGGCCTCTGCAGTAGGTATCCAGAGGGGCCTTATCCAGGAGATGCCCCAGAGACCCTGACCCACATTTACAGCTGATCTCTGAAATCCTGAAGCCCACATAGTCTTGTACCACGGAGGCCATGGCTTTCTGGGGTCACTAACTATCATGGGTAGAGGTTGATTTCTGTCACACGTGGTAGGAGGTCATAAAGTGATTAGGATCTGATGGTGTGACTGTCCTCTGTCAGCCCAGGAAACAGTGACCTATTTCTCTCCACCTGGACCTGTCAGTGGAAATTTGAAACTCCTGGGTCTAGTTTTCTGATAGGGCCTAAAGCCCCCTCTGTCCACAGGTAGAGAGAGAGAAAGCCGCGGCCAGCTCTGTCATGAGACAATGGAATTCAAAAGGGAAAAGAGCAGCAGGACACAGGAGCAAGCAGAGGCCTCGCACTGCTGGGAGACCTTGGCATGGCCTCAGATGGAAGAGCTGTCAGTGGTCAGTTAGCCAAAAGGCCATCCCCGGGAGAGGGGAGCCTCTATGTGTGTGTAAAACACAAAAATAAAAAGAAAGGGCGCGCAGGCGGCGAGGCAGGCAAAGGAAGGAAGAAGGCCAAACTGGTTGCTCGATCGGTTTATTTCATGTCCATCTCCATTCTCCTCTGATTCTCCTCCTGCTTCTTTCTCCCCCATCCTACTTCATTCTCTCTCTCTCTGCCTCTCTCCCAGCTCTCGGTCTCTCTCTCGATCTGTGGATCTGGCCCCCGTGGATCTGGCCCCCGTGGATCTGGCCCCCAACCCACTCTTACAGCCTAGTTAAATCTCCACAGCATGAGGGG
This sequence comes from Sorex araneus, assembly GCF_027595985.1. Lineage (NCBI taxonomy): Eukaryota > Metazoa > Chordata > Mammalia > Eulipotyphla > Soricidae > Sorex > Sorex araneus. Next base: position 299,629,316 of record NC_073302.1, on the reverse strand, counting down.
GTTGGGGCATACACATAGGTGTGGTCAGCAATAGGGTAAGGTTCCTTTCCCTTAGGGGATGCTTCTCCTAGGACTTAATTCTCTTTCAGCAGGAGGATCCACCCAAGGGCAGAGTCCCATGAATGTGTTTCTCTTCTCCTCAGCCAGCAAACATATAAGAATTCATAATATTAATTATTTTGTATGGACACAATAAGAGATGCATTAAAGCTTATAGAATTGCTCTCCTGGGGCCATCTCAATCTCAGACTACAGTGCTCAGGCCAGATCAGTCTTTCCTATCCCTGGCAGGGTCCCAGTCTCATAATTACTATTGGATCATGACAGCATTTGTCTATGATCAAGCTCTTAACTTAGAGTTAAGAATTAGGCACTTTGGCCAGGCCCATCTCGATGCCAGGGTAGCACATAACTCACCGCTTGTCCTGGATCCTTCCCGTCCCACGTCGGGGACCCTACTTTGGGGTGCTAGGAACTGAGGGCAACTGAGGCTTAAGTGGAGAAAGCAGATGCCCAGGAGGGAATAATATTCGAGGCCAATTAAGTCTTAAGTTATAAAAACTAATATTGTATTCTTGTGTCTATACAAAAAAGACATAGCTTTAAAGTAAATTATTCAAAAGGCATAAAGAGGAGAGAAAGGCAATGTTATAATATTCAGTGTCCTAGGAAGTTCTGACCTTACCAATTAACAGAGTTTGATTAAGGGAGGAGCAGATAAACTGGTAGAAATGGTTACAGATAAACAAAGGAATGGGAGTGACTCGGGAGCACTTTGATGGGTGTGACTGATAAACCTAAGCTCCTAGTGGCAAGGAGGAAAGGACAAACCAATGATATCCAACAACGCCCCAACATGCTCTGCACACACACAGGACATGGGCACATGCAGAGCCCACCTAACGACCCAAGACCCCAGCAAGTCAAGGCACCGCTGGCGTGCGCACACGACATGGTACCTGCTCTGGTCCTAGCCCCGGCCACAGCAGAACGAAAGGCCAGGATTCTGCTGCTGTTCATCCCACCGTCTTCTTCTGCAAAGTCTGTGGGGACAGAATTCAAACAGCCTCAGACACAGGATCTGGAATTCTCCTGAGAGTCCTAACTTGGAACAATGCTTCTCGGGCACCTGAGTGCGAGTCCCATCTTGGCCCCCAACTGCCAACAGTCCCCCTTGCTCTGGGCTAGGTACTAGGGGTCCCCCAGAGACAGTCTGGGCCCGTAGGTATCCTCCACAGTAACAGGAGAGTCCGGGTCACATGCAGCCGGGGGCACAGGCTGGTGAGCATTGGCCTCAGTCTTGGTCGCTCTCGTCGGAGGACGAGGACACCAGGAGGTCCTCATAGAGCACACTGAAGGGGCGCGGGGTCGGGCCTGCGGCGGGTGGGCTGAAAGCAGGGGGCTCACTCTCATCGGAGGACGAGGACACCAGGAGGTCCTCATAGAGCACACTGAAGGAGATCGGGGTCGGGCCTGCGGCAGGTCGGCTGCAAGCAGGGGGCTCACTCTCGTCGCAGGACAAGGACACCAGGAGGTCCTCATAGAGCACACTGAAGGGGCGCGGGGACGGGCCTGCGGCTGGTGGGCTGCAAGCAGGGGGCTCGCTCTCGTCGGAGGAGGACGAGGACACCAGGAGGTCCTCATAGAGCACACTGAAGGGGCGCGGGGTCGGGCCTGCGGCTGGTGGGCTGCAAGCAGGGGGCTCGCTCTCGTCGGAGGAGGACGAGGACACCAGGAGGTCCTCATAGAGCACACTGAAGGGGCGCGGGGTCGGGCCTACGGCGGGTGGGCTGCAAGCAGGGGGCTCAGGGGCCGCTACAGAGGAGTCTGAGCTGACAGGCAGGAACCCACAGCTCCAGCGGTCCCCCTGCAGCCTCCGGAACACCATGGTGAGAGGCCGGACCCCCACAGGGTTCCCCAGGTGAGGCAAAGGGCTCCCAGGGCAGGCCGCAACCTCCTGTCCGTGGCTACTAGGAGCCTGGGGCTGGGAGCCTCTTTCAAGCCCCTGTTCATCACGTTGGCCACTCTCGTGGGCTTGGGCAGGAACTGGGGTGTGGACAGGGCATTCATTTCCAGGGACCAGGGTGTCCTGTCGGTGGCCGCTGCCCAATCTTGTGCCCGGGCTGCTTCCCTGGGGGGAGGGGGAGGGACCGAGCCTCCGTTTCTTCGGGGAACTGTGGGTGGCGTCTGTGAGTGCGCTGGCCGCTCTCTTGCCTGCTGCTCTCTCGCCTGCTGCTCCATCGCTGCCACTGTGGCATCCCAACTGGATGAGTGCCCGGGGCTTGCGGCTGGGAGCCAGGACAGGTGTACGGGCAGCTGCCCATGCGGGGCTCCTAGAAGCGGGCACACAGCTCGGCGAAAGGCCCGGTGTTTTCCCGGCAACGGGGCTCAACTCAGGACTGCTCTGGGGTTGTCCGCGAGGCACCTCCTCAGACTGGACGGGTACTTCAAGGACCTGCGCAGGCCGGGTTGTGCATGGCCGCTGCAAGGAAAGACAGAGAAAAGCACCAATTAGACACAGTGACATTTGCGTCCCCGGCTCACACCCAAACCAGTGACCCAGACGAAGGTACCACAAACATTAGAACACTGGGGTGGACAGAGGAGGGACAGGTCAGGGGACCCTGAACAGTGAGAGGGACACCAGAGAGGAGACACGGTGGCGGGGGGGTCGGGGGGGGAGCGCCCAGGATCATGAAGGAATGGGCGAGCTTGGCCCCTCCGTACTTACCCTCACGGAGTCCCAGGACTCCTTGCCGTCCTTCGCTAAGGCCTGGGGCTTCTGGTCCTGTGTCGCGGGGCATCCCTTCGGCAGAGATCCCCTCCCGGGAATGAGCCTGCAAACAGCACATCAGAGAGTCAGTCAGCCCAGCCCATCCTCGATCGTTCATCCCTGACCCGTCGCCCAGCCCTGTGGGAGAGAGGAGGGAGAGCTGCGGGGCCTCTGCACCAGCGTCCTCTCTGCTGGCCCGTCCCACTGCCTTCCGTCCTCCACCCCCCCAGGGCCTCTCTCTGGGTGCCTCGACCCTGGCATTTGGGGCCCCAGGAGAGAGGCGCTCTCTGGGAGGGAGGAGGTGGGCTCCCTCCTTCCCCTACTCTCTGGGATGCCCGGCCAATCATCCTATGGGAGTTGGGAGACACCAAATCTGGGACGGAGCCCCGAGCTGCCGGCAACGTGCCAGTACTCACCTGGATCCGCAGGCCTTAGGGACGCCCCTGGAGGGCGCTGGTGCACAACGGGGCGGCACGTTCTCCTTTTCCTTTGGGCGTCCCAGGGGCTGGAGAACCAGGGCCCCCTGCCAGCGTCTGATGGGGCACCTGAGGTTCCGTGCCCGGTGCCCAAAGGCGCCGCAGTCCTTGCACTTGACCTGCGGAGAGAAGGGCCAGAGTGAGGCAGGGGCTCTGCCAGCCGGTGCAGGGTCAGAGAGGGACTGGCCAGTTGGAGCCAGGAGGACGAGGACCCCATCCCCCCAGGGGTCCCCTGGGAGATTCCAGCCCAGAGCCCCTGTGGCCCCAGAGGGCTGGGACCCGTGGGGCCTGGAGGACTCGTCTCGGCATGGGCAGCCCATCCCACACGGGCCAACACCCCCTGGCACTAGCGGCAAAGGGCAGCTGGGGCCTGGCAGGGTCTGAGGCCAGAGCACAGGGGGCCCTGCCCATGGCCCACGGATGCCCGATGGAAAGGCCTGCCCACTTGACCCGTGATGAGCTCCAAGACCAGCTCCGAGAGACGGGACAGGGCAGAGGTGGGCACGCTCATTTCCCCTCCCGGCCTGACTCTGGGCCTGTCCACCCTCCCACTTCCTCCCTGCACCAGCCCAACACTTACCTTGGGGTCCTCGTGCTCCGGGGCTCCTCCCGGGGACACCTTCCAGGCCTGGGCTCTCTGGGCTGCAGGGCCTCTGGGCCGAGCGGGTCGTCCCCACACAGAACTCATCTCTGGGTATTGGCGGCACAGTCGGCCTCCTAAAGAAAGGAGAAACAAGCTTGATTCACTCACAGAGTTACACACGGCCACTCACTGCAACTCACACACAGGCAAACATACATGCACAGAGACACACACACACATGCATGCGCACATACATACGCCCGTGTACGCACAGACACCCACATACACATTCACACACATGCAGAAGGACATTCACACACATGCCCACAGAGACACACACACGTACACATAAACACACATGCACACAGACACGCGCGCGCACACAGGAAAACACACACATGCACACATTATCCCACAGAGCCCTGCCGTGCACTTTATAAGGAATCCCACACGCCATGCACACGCACCCAGGAATGCCCCCTCCTACCCTGCCTTGGCACATCCTCCTCTCCCTAATCTAGACCCCAGCCAAACCTCCTGTTTCCAAGAGCCCCTGGACCTACATCCTGTCTGAGAGTGGATGGAGAGTCCACTCACCTGAACTCTGTGGCGGTCCTCTGCTGTGGCCTTCGACGTTGCTAAATCGGGGAGTGTGGACAAGGCTCAGAGATGCTGCATCCCCGTGGCAGGTGAAGGCCGGAAAGGATCCACTTCCTGGAAGTTCCCCTTTAGATAGGCTCCAGGACCGAGTGGGTGGGGCCCGCCGTGTCCATCAAGTGCTGGTGGGGGAGACCCAAACTTTGCAGGTGGCCCCAAACTCCTGGTCTCTGGACACTTGACTCGGCCAGTGCTGGAGAGAATCTCTCGGCTCCCTGTCCGTTTCGGGTAGGATGCCCCGGTGCTGTGTCCTGGGTCCAGAGGGCTTCGTGGGGATTTCAGTCCTTCCATTTGTCAATCATTCTAAAACTTTCCTTTATAATTTTATTTTCATGAAGTTGCTCAAAATAATTTATTACCTTTAACATTCCAAAACCAACCCACCGGCATTACCCCTTTCCACCAACATGACTTCAAATTGAACACCCACCACACTGGAGCCTGCCTGAATAACAGTCCCTAAAGAATTTTTTGGTGTACTCCTTGTGACAAATAATTCTCTAAACTTGATTTTAAAAAAAGGGTTCCCAGAAGAAAGTGTGTGAAGAACAGTAGTTCACCCTTACGGTGAAATGATCTGGGCCTGATAGTGCAGCTGAGGCAGAGAAAGTGTCTGCCGGAGGTTTAGTGGCCGGAATGTTCTGGAAGTGCTGAATGCTGACCCTTGAGGCTACCTACTTGGCCCCTTCCTTCCTACCTTCGGCCCCTCCCTGTCTGCGGCCCCTCCCTACCTGTCTCCCCCCCTTCCTGTGGCCCCTCCCTCCCTGTCTCGCTCTCTTCCTGTGGCCACTTTCTGTTTACCGTCCAGGGTCCCCTGACACCTGCTGCCGGATGGCCCTGACCTCTCACTGTGCTCACAGGCCCTAGCCAGAGACCTGCCCTCTCAGGCTTGCAGGCTCAGGCCCTCAGGGCATCCACTTCCAGGAGGGTTTTCTGGCTTCTACCTCAGAGGAGATCGGCAAGAGGTCAGGGTGAACTTTCCTGACCATCCTGGTCTCTGGGAGGGTGACACCGCAGGCTTCCCTTTACCATGTGAGTTCTTGTTGGATGCTGGGTTCAGCTGTAGAGCTGGCCATTCTCCCTTTGATGGCGCCAGTGGCTCCCTCTGTTTCAGACAACTTGCACGGTGCACATAGTGTCTCCCCTCTCCCAGAGATGTCCCTCTGGCTTGCTGACCACGGGTAGCTCTTCCATCTGAGGCCATGCCAAGATTTCCCAGCAGTGTGAGGCCTCTCTTGCCCCTGTGTCCTGCTGCTCTTTGCCCTTTCCAGTCCCATTGTCTCACAACAGAGCCGGTCGCGGCTTTCTCTCTCTCCACCTGTGGACAGAGGGGGCTTTAAGCCCTATCAGAAAACTAGACCCAGGAGCTTCGAATTTCCACTGCCAGGTTTGGGTGGAGAGAAATAGGTCACTGCTTCCTGTTCTGACCGAGGACAGTCACACCCTCAGCCCCGAATCACTCACGGCCTCCTACCTCGTGTGACGAAAATCGGCCTCTGCCCCTGAGAGTCAGATACCACGGAAAGGATGGCCTACGCGGTCCCAAGCTACGTGGGCTTCAGGCTTCTAGAGATCACTGTGCCTGTGGGTCAGGGCCCTGGGAGCATGTCCTGGCTCTGGCCTCCTCAGGAGATCTACTTCAGAGGCCTCCCAGGGGATGCCAGAGCTGGGATGAGCTCTACATTTCCGCAGATTCAAGCGAACAAGAGTTTTCAGGAGAATGTCCCGATGAATCCACAGAGCTACCTGCCCCAAGGGCAACCCAAACCTGAGGAGAGGAAGGACCGAGTCTCTCCGTGTCTCTCGGAACATCCTGGAATGATCCCGAACAGGGGCGGGGCCATGTCCAGAGTGCGGGGAGTTTTCTGCAGTCCCGAGGCCTCTGCCTGCTTCTCTCTGCAGGGAAACACGCAAAAACTCGGGTTCAGCACAGCATCAGCACGGACAGCAGCTGGGAGGATTCAGAGCGGTGGTGGGTGGTGTTGGCATCGCAATACGTGTCCATCTCAGTCAGCACAAGAAACAGGGCCAGCCCCATTGGGAGAATGAGGGTGCACTGAGGATAGCAGAGACCAAATACCAGGGACCAACAAGTCACAAAAAAAGTTGTCACTAGAAAAGTCTTGCATCATTTCAGGTGGGGTGGTGCCAGATTCCATTTTGGCTACACTCAAAGGCCAGCACTCTCGTCTCCTCGGTCCTTTGTGAGTCACGGCCGATTCGTCTCCATCCAGGTCTCGCAGTGGAAACTCAAAGCTCCTGGGTCTAGTCTTCTCATAGGCCTCAAGCCCCCTCTGCCCGCAGGCGGAGAGAGAGAGAACCCAGAGTTTGCTCTGTCGTGGGACAATGGGAATGTGAAGGGCAAAGAGCAACAGTACACAGGGGCAAGCAGAAGCCTCACCCCGCTGGGAAACCTTGGCATGACGTCCGATGGAAGAGCTTTCCTCGGTCAGCGAGCCCAGAAAGGACATCTCCGAGGGGAGGGGAGCCCCTGAGTGGAGCACTGTCCACGTTTCCCGACCACAGTGAGAACAGTCAGCTCTATGGCTGGACCCGGCCCCCAGAGAAAACTCACCACCACCCAGGGAAACTTGTGTGGCATTAACCTCCCAGAGCGTGGGCCGGTAAGGAGAGTGATCCTCCAAAGTCCTTTTGCTCTGCCCAGTGGGGCAGCAGCAGGAAAAGCCCCACGAGAGGCGATGCCCCAAGGGCCTGAGCCCGCAGGTCTGAGAGGGCAGGTCCCTGCTAGGGCCTTTGTGCCCAGTGAGAGGTGAGGGCCACCTGCAGGAGGTGTCAGGTGACCTTGGACAGTAAACATGGAGTGGCTACAGGTCAGAAGCGAGACAGGTAGGGAGAGGCCACTCATTGGGGTGAGACAGGTAGAGAGGGGCCACAGGTAGGTACGGCCCAAGGAATTAGCCTCAGGGGTCAACACGTAGCTCTTCCAGAACTTTCTGGCCACTAAACCCCTGGCAGACACTTTTCTCTACCTCTCTGCTGCACTAGCACGCCCAGCTCATGTCGCCTTCAAGAGTGAACTACTGTCCTTCACACACTGTCTTCTGGGAACACTCTTATGCTCATATTTAGCGAATCATTCGTTAGAAGCAATAGAAAAAAAAAAAACTAGGGCCTGTTCTTCGGGCAGGCTTGGGGGTGGTTGTTCAATCTAATGTCATCGTGAAGTCGCCTCACTTCTGCTCACCCCCAGCAGAGTGAGGGGCCCTGTGGGACTTGGGGGCGGGTACGATGCAGACACCGCAGTCCAGGAGCTGGTGTGAAGGTGCAAAAGGCCCCGAGTAGCCCCCAGGAGGCTGCTGTGCCCACACGAGAGAGGGGCTCTTGCCACCTCCTGGAGGTGCATTGGGTCGGTGACTCCTGTGGACAGGGTGTGAGAGTTTCTGAATTTGGGGGTTGGACAAGGAAAGGGCAGGGGCTCAGGGGCTCAGGGCAGTACCGGACTGCTCGTGCAAGGTTGTCGAGGACAGGGGAATGTCTGGAGATGAGGCACAAGGCCACGTCCCTTACAAGGACGAGAGGAGTCAAGGAGTGGGACCTTGAGAGACCTAAAGGATGTGGCAGGAGGAGGGGAGCAGGCGGAGCTCAGAGTGGTTGCTAGTGACAGGCTGGGTTCTGAGTGACGAATACTTCCCGGGGGCTAATTCGTGGGAAATGCAGGACAGATCCTCAGAGCAGAAGTGCTTGATGGCAGGGGCTGAAAGCAATGTGGTATCCGAGTAGCTGAGCCGGGGGCAGCTGGGTTGGAGCCCACGAGTGAGCCATTAAGCCCCAGTGCTCAGGGGATGGAGGTGCTCATACGGGGCAGGGTCAAGAGGCCCAGAGTGAGCACAGTGCAGAGTCTGGCGAGAAGCCAATCCCGGATTTCACTGGCCGAGGTTCCCTCCAGTCACAGCAGTGCCTGATCCTGGCAATGGGTCCTGGGAACGCTTCCGTCGATTCACTTCACAGACCGAGGAGTGAGACCCGGGAGTATTGGAGTTGGCTCAGCCCCTCACCTGGGCAGTCTGCGTGTGGATCCTCCCCTCTCTGCCTCCTGGATGCTGACTCTGTGCTGGAGAGTCCCGCCTCCCTCGGGGCCCAGCGGGATGAAGCTGCTTCGTGCCTTTGCCTGTTGCTTCCTTGTGGCTCAGCGTCCAGCAGGTTAACAATGGGCACGAGCTGCTGGGGCAGTCGAGCTGGAGATTCCGCCTGCCGAAGCCACACATGCTTGTAGGGTCTCTCTCGGGAAGTTCCCGCGGGTCTCTGCTCCTCTTGGGTTCCCTTAAAGAAACGTCTGACCTGACGGAGCGCTGGCTGCAAATCCAGTGGCGTGCCTGAGACGCTGTGTGGACATGCTCTCCGGGGCTGGGCGGGGACAGCTGTGGCACGGGTGTCATTCCCGCACAGCAGTTTCCCTTCACACTGTGCTTTGTTTTGCATTTAGGGTGCCAGGCAGGATTGATAAAAGATATCAGTCATTAGGGGCCAGCCAGCAGTGGTTTTGGGCCCTATCCAGGGCACTGGAAACGAAATCCAATCGAGAACCAGAGCACCAAGAGGAGGGTCTTTAGGCACGCAAGGGAGTGTAGAGGCCGAAATAGGCTCAAGTTAGGATAGGGTGGGGGTAAGGTAGGAAAGGCTCCAAGAGGGGGAAGAGACTCATGATCATGATAATGGGCGGCCTCATTCTCCAGGGTTGGAACATCAGTGGGGGATAATTTGTCAGGAGGACTCTTTAGGGAGGGGTGTATAAAGGGCCTTGGTCTGATGGGAATCTCTGGATTGTGTCTTATCAGCGGGAGGGCTGTCACTGTTGGGCACAGGAATCACAACCCAAGAGCAGGTTGAGGGGGGCAATGACAATGTTCTTAAGAAATCTCTCCCATGTTGGACAATCTTCCTTACTTCAGGGGAGTGATGATCAATTTTAAGAATATCATGAATGAGTTTCCAATAGGAAAGGGCTTGGACTGGAACTTTCTCAGGCCCAAAGGTTTCATAGTAATCTTTTAAGCAATCTCCTACTCTCCCCCAACGTTCTTCTTCAATAGTACCTTCCTGGGGAAACCAGGGAGACCTTACACCTCACCAATGTAAGTAAGGGTCAGGAATTCCTGCAGGTCTTTTTTCTTAACCCTAGTGCCCCGTGTCCTAAGGGACTCCTTAAGCCCCGGAGAAACATATATACGTTTACTCAATGACTGTCCCACCATCAAAATCAAGAACGGATAGACAGAGAAAAGATCGCCAATAATTTCTTAAAAAGGAGTGACCAGTGGAATGCTTGGTAACGAGTGCCTACTTGATGCATAGTTTTTCTTCTGCATGGAATGAGAATTTACCTGGGATTCATGGCTGTGACCCCCTAACCCTCTCACGGGAGTCTTCTAGCGCTGGGGCGCCCTAGTGACATTAATGTGCCCGACCCGTCCTTGAGTTGCTCTGTGTGAGCGTGTAGCGGGTGATGGGTGAGAAACAGACCAAGCAAAGCTGAGGGAGGGAAAAGGGGATCCTGATGGATGGGACCCAGACCCAGATGAGGAGGGGCCTGGAAGGCTTGGTGCCTTTCTCTGGCACTGAATCCCACACGTACCCCTTCCAAATCCCAAATTCATGTCGAGGGCCAACTTGAGACTGAGCTGAGAGATACCTCCACCCGGCCCAGTCAGGAGGACAAGACACCTCTCCTGAGCTCTGGGCTCTGACCATCCTGGTTCTGCTGGATGAGAAACCAGGGGGAGGGGACCCGGATGTGCGTGACGGGCGATGCCTCCCAGGGAGAGACCAGACATAGGTGCAATTCAGACACTTTATTGGAGGAAAGTCACTGACATGGGGAGTCCCGATGACATCCCAGGGCACAGTCCCAATAACACGCCCATCCTGCTCTGCCCATACATGGGACATGGGCACATGCAGAGCCCACCTAACGACCCAAGACCCCAGCAAGTCAAGGCACCGCTGGCGTGCGCACACGACATGGTACCTGCTATGGTCCTAGCCCCGGCCACAGCAGAACGAAAGGCCAGGATTCTGCTGCTGTTCATCCCACCGTCTTCTTCTGCAAAGTCTGTGGGGACAGAATTCAAACAGCCTCAGACGCAGGATCTGGAATTCTCCTGAGAGTCCTAACTTGGAACAATGCTTCTCGGGCACCTGAGTGCGAGTCCCATCTTGGCCCCCAACTGCCAACAGTCCCCCTTGCTCTGGGCTAGGTACTAGGGGTCCCCCAGAGACAGTCTGGGCCCGTAGGTATCCTCCACAGTAACAGGAGAGTCCGGGTCACATACAGCCGGGGGCACAGGCTGGTGGGCATTGGCCTCAGTCTTGCTCGCTCTCATCAGAGGACGAGGACACCAGGAGGTCCTCATAGAGCACACTGAAGGGGCGCAGGGTCGGGCCTATGGCGGGTGGGCTGCAAGCAGGGGGCTCAGGGGCCGCTACAGAGGAGTCTGAGCTGACAGGCAGGAACCCACAGCTCCAGCGGTCCCCCTGCAGCCTCCGGAACACCATGGTGAGAGGCCGGACCCCCACAGGGTTCCCCAGGTGAGGCAAAGGGCTCCCAGGGCAGGCCGCAACCTCCTGTCCGTGGCTACTAGGAGCCTGGGGCTGGGAGCCTCTTTCAAGCCCCTGTTCATCACGTTGGCCACTCTCGTGGGCTTGGGCAGGAACTGGGGTGTGGACAGGGCATTCATTTCCAGGGACCAGGGTGTCCTGTCGGTGGCCGCTGCCCAATCTTGTGCCCGGGCTGCTTCCCTGGGGGGAGGGGGAGGGACCGAGCCTCCGTTTCTTCGGGGAACTGTGGGTGGCGTCTGTGAGTGCGCTGGCCGCTCTCTTGCCTGCTGCTCTCTCGCCTGCTGCTCCATCGCTGCCACTGTGGCATCCCAACTGGATGAGTGCCCGGGGCTTGCGGCTGGGAGCCAGGACAGGTGTACGGGCAGCTGCCCATGCGGGGCTCCTAGAAGCGGGCACACAGCTCGGCGAAAGGCCCGGTGTTTTCCCGGCAACGGGGCTCAACTCAGGACTGCTCTGGGGTTGTCCGCGAGGCACCTCCTCAGACTGGACGGGTACTTCAAGGACCTGCGCAGGCCGGGTTGTGCATGGCCGCTGCAAGGAAAGACAGAGAAAAGCACCAATTAGACACAGTGACATTTGCGTCCCCGGCTCACACCCAAACCAGTGACCCAGACGAAGGTACCACAAACATTAGAACACTGGGGTGGACAGAGGAGGGACAGGTCAGGGGACCCTGAACAGTGAGAGGGACACCAGAGAGGAGACACGGTGGCGGGGGGGTCGGGGGGGGAGCGCCCAGGATCATGAAGGAATGGGCGAGCTTGGCCCCTCCGTACTTACCCTCACGGAGTCCCAGGACTCCTTGCCGTCCTTCGCTAAGGCCTGGGGCTTCTGGTCCTGTGTCGCGGGGCATCCCTTCGGCAGAGATCCCCTCCCGGGAATGAGCCTGCAAACAGCACATCAGAGAGTCAGTCAGCCCAGCCCATCCTCGATCGTTCATCCCTGACCCGTCGCCCAGCCCTGTGGGAGAGAGGAGGGAGAGCTGCGGGGCCTCTGCACCAGCGTCCTCTCTGCCGGCCCGTCCCACTGCCTTCCGTCCTCCACCCCCCAGGGCCTCTCTCTGGGTGCCTCGACCCTGGCATTTGGGGCCCCAGGAGAGAGGCGCTCTCTGGGAGGGAGGAGGTGGGCTCCCTCCTTCCCCTACTCTCTGGCATGCCCGGCCAATCATCCTATGGGAGTTGGGAGACACCAAATCTGGGACGGAGCCCCGAGCTGCCGGAAACGTGCCAGTACTCACCTGGATCCGCAGGCCTTAGGGACGCCCCTGGAGGGCGCTGGTGCACAACGGGGCGGCACGTTCTCCTTTTCCTTTGGACGTCCCAGGGGCTGGAGAACCAGGGCCCCCTGCCAGCGTCTGATGGGGCACCTGAGGTTCCGTGCCCGGTGCCCAAAGGCGCCGCAGTCCTTGCACTTGACCTGCGGAGAGAAGGGCCAGAGTGAGGCAGGGGCTCTGCCAGCCGGTGCAGGGTCAGAGAGGGACTGGCCAGTTGGAGCCAGGAGGACGAGGACCCCATCCCCCCAGGGGTCCCCTGGGAGATTCCAGCCCAGAGCCCCTGTGGCCCCAGAGGGCTGGGACCCGTGGGGCCTGGAGGACTCGTCTCGGCATGGGCAGCCCATCCCACACGGGCCAACACCCCCTGGCACTAGCGGCAAAGGGCAGCTGGGGCCTGGCAGGGTCTGAGGCCAGAGCACAGGGGGCCCTGCCCATGGCCCACGGATGCCCGATGGAAAGGCCTGCCCACTTGACCCGTGATGAGCTCCAAGACCAGCTCCGAGAGACGGGACAGGGCAGAGGTGGGCACGCTCATTTCCCCTCCCGGCCTGACTCTGGGCCTGTCCACCCTCCCACTTCCTCCCTGCACCAGCCCAACACTTACCTTGGGGTCCTCGTGCTCCGGGGCTCCTCCCGGGGACACCTTCCAGGCCTGGGCTCTCTGGGCTGCAGGGCCTCTGGGCCGAGCGGGTCGTCCCCACACAGAACTCATCTCTGGGTATTGGCGGCAGAGTCGGCCTCCTAAAGAAAGGAGAAACAAGCTTGATTCACTCACAGAGTTACACACGGCCACTCACTGCAACTCACACACATGCAAACATACATGCACAGAGACACACACACACACACACATGCATGCGCACATACATACGCCCGGGTACGCACAGACACCCACATACACATGCACACACACGCAGAAGTACATTCACACACATGCCCACAGAGACACACACACGTACACATAAACACACATGCACACAGACACATGCGTGCACACAGGAAAACACACACATGCACACATTATCCCACAGAGCCCTGCAGTGCACTTTATAAGGAATCCCACACGCCATACACACGCACCCAGGAATGCCCCCTCCTACCCTGCCTTGGCACATCCTCCTCTCCCTAGTCTAGACCCCAGCCAAACCTCCTGTTTCCAAGAGCCCCCGGACCTACATCCTGTCTGAGAGTGGATGGAGAGTCCACTCACCTGAACTCTGTGGCGGTCCTCTGCTGTGGCCTTCGACCTTGCTAAATCGGGGAGTCTGGACAAGGCTCAGAGATGCTGCATCCCCGTGGCAGGTGAAGGCCGGAAAGGATCCACTTCCTGGAAGTTCCCCTTTAGATAGGCTCCAGGACCGAGTGGGTGGGGCCCGCCGTGTCCATCAAGTGCTGGTGGGGGAGACCCAAACTTTGCAGGTGGCCCCAAACTCCTGGTCTCTGGACACTTGACTCGGCCAGTGCTGGAGAGAATCTCTCGGCTCCCTGTCCGTTTCGGGTAGGATGCCCCGGTGCTGTGTCCTGGGTCCAGAGGGCTTCGTGGGGATTTCAGTCCTTCCATTTGTCAATCGTTCTCAAACTTTTCTTTATAATTTTATTTTCATGAAGTTGCTCAAAATAATTTATTACCTTTAATATTCCGACACCAACCCACCGGCATTACCCCTTTCCACCAACATGACTTCAAATTGAACACCCACCACCGGAGCCTGCCTGAATAACAGTCCCTAAAGAATTTTTTGGTGTATTCCTTGTTACAAATAATTCTCTAAACTTGATTTTAAAAAAAAAGGGTTCCCAGAAGAAAGTGTGTGAAGAACAGTAGTTCACCCTTACGGTGAAATGATCTGGGCCGGGTAGTGCAGCTGAGGCAGAGAAAGTGTCTGCCGGAGGTTTAGTGGCCGGAATGTTCTGGAAGTGCTGAATGCTGACCCTTGAGGCTACCTACTTGGCCCCTTCCTTCCTACCTTCGGCCCCTCCCTGTCTGCGGCCCCTCCCTACCCGTCTCGCCCCCTTCCTGTGGCCCCTCCCTCCCTGTCTCGCTCTCTTCCTGTGGCCACTTTCTGTTTACTGTCCAGGGTCCCCTGACACCTGCTGCAGGATGGCCCTGACCTCTCACTGTGCTCACAGGCCCTAGCCAGAGACCTGCCCTCTCAGGCTTGCAGGCTCAGGCCCTCGGGGCATCCACTTCCAGGAGGGTTTTCTGGCTTCTACCTCTTCTCAGAGGAGATCGGGAAGAGGTCAGGGTGAACTTTCCTGACCATCCTGGTCTCTGGGAGGGTGACACCGCAGGCTTCCCTTTACCATGTGAGTTCTGTTGGATGCTGGGTTCAGCTGTAGAGCTGACCATTCTCCCTTGGATGGCGCCAGTGTTTCCCTCTGTTTGAGACCACTTGGACGGTGCACATAGTGTCTCCCCTCTCCCAGAGATGTCCCTCTGGCTTGCTGACCACGGATAGCTCTTCCATCTGAGGCCATGCCAAGATTTCCCAGCAGTGTGAGGCCTCTCTTGCCCCTGTGTCCTGCTGCTCTTTGCCCTTTCCAGTCCCATTGTCTCCCAACAGAGCTGGTCGCGGCTTTCTCTCTCTCCACCTGTGGACAGAGGGAGCTTTTAGCCCTATCAGAAAACTAGACGCAGGAGCTTCGAATTTCCACTGCCAGGTTTGGGGGGAGAGAAATAGGTCACTGCTTCCTGTTCTGACCGAGGACAGTCACACCCTCAGCCCCGAATCACTCACGGCCTCCTACCTCGTGTGACGAAAATCAGCCTCTGCCCCAAGAGAGTCAGATACCACGGAAAGCCATGGCCTACGCGGTCCCAAGCTACGTGGGCTTCAGGCTTCTAGAGATCGCTGTGCCTGTGGGTCAGGGCCCTGGGAGCATCTCCTGGCTCTGGCCTCCTCAGGATATCTACTTCAGAGGCCTCCCAGGGGATGCCAGAGCTGGGATGAGCTCTACATTTCCGCAGATTCAAGCGAACAAGAGTCTTCAGGAGAATGTCCCGATGAATCCACAGAGCTACCTGCCCCAAGGGCAACCCAAACCCGAGGAGAGGAAGGACCGAGTCTCCTCGTGTCTCTCGGAACATCCTGGAATGATCCCGAGCAGGGGCGGGGCCATGTCCAGAGTGCGGGGAGTTTTCTGCAGTCCCGAGGCCTCTGCCTGCTTCTCTCTGCAGGGAAACACGCAAAAACTCGGGTTCAGCACAGCATCAGCACGGACAGCAGCTGGGAGGATTCAGAGCGGTGGTGGGTGGTGTTGGCATCGCAATACGTGTCCATCTCAGTCAGCACAAGAAACAGGGCCAGCCCCATGGGGAGAATGAGGGTGCTCTGAGGATAGCAGAGACCAAATTCCAGGGACCAACAAGTCACAAAAAAAGTTGTCACTAGAAAAGTCTTGCATCATTTCAGGTGGGGTGGTGCCAGATTCCATTTTGGCTACACTCAAAGGCCAGCACTCTCGTCTCCTCGGTCCTTTGTGAGTCACGGCCGATTCGTCTCCATCCAGGTCTCGCAGTGGAAACTCAAAGCTCCTGGGTCTAGTCTTCTCATAGGCCTCAAGCCCCCTCTGCCCGCAGGCGGAGAGAGAGAACCCAGAGTTTGCTCTGTCGTGGGACAATGGGAATGTGAAGGGCAAAGAGCAACAGTACACAGAGGCAAGCAGAAGCCTCACACCGCTGGGAAACCTTGGCATGACGTCCGATGGAAGAGCTTTCCTCGGTCAGCGAGCCCAGAAAGGACATCTCCGTGGGGAGGGGAGCCCCTGAGTGCACTGTCCACGTTTCCCGACCACAGTGAGGAGAACAGTCAGCTCTATGGCTGAACCCGGCCCCCAGAGAAAACTCACACCACCCAGGGAAGCTTGTGGCATTACCCTCCCAGAGCCTGGGCAGGGTAAGGAGAGTGATCCTCCAAAGTCCTTTTGCTCTGCCCAGTGGGGCAGCAGCAGGAAAAGCCCCATGAGAGGCGATGCCCCAAGGGCCTGAGCCTGCAGGTCTGAGAGGACAGGTCCCTGCTAGGGCCTTTGTGCCCAGTGAGAGGTGAGGGCCACCTGCAGTAGGTGTCAGGTGACTTTGGACAGTCAACAGGGAGTGGCTACAGGTCAGAAGCGAGACAGGTAGGGAGAGGCCACTCATTGGGGTGAGACAGGTAGAGAGGGGCCACAGGTATAGGTACGGCCCAAGGAATTAGCCTCAGGGGTCAACACGTAGCTCTTCCAGAACTTTCTGGCCACTAAACCCTTGGCAGACACTTTTCTCTACCTCTCTGCTGCACTACCACGCCCAGCTCATTTCGCCGTCAAGAGTGAACTCCTGTTCTTCACACACTGTCTTCTGGGAACACTCTTATGCTCCTATTTAGCGAATCATTCGTTAGAAGCAAGAGAAAATTGAAAAAAAAAAAAACTAGGGCCTGTTCTTCGGGCAGGCTTGGGGGTGGTTGTTCAATCGAATGTCATCGTGAAGTCGCCTCACTTCTGCTCACCCCAGCAGAGTGAGGGGCCCTGTGGGACTTGGGGGCGGGTACGATGCGGACACCGCAGTCCAGGAGCTGGTGTGAAGGTGCCAAAGGCCCCGAGTAGCCCCCAGGAGGCTGCTGTGCCCACACGAGAGAGGGGCTCTTGCCACCTCCTGGAGGTGCATTGGGACGGTGACTCCTGTGGACAGGGTGTGAGAGTTTCTGAATTTGGGGGTTGGACGAGGAAAGGGCAGGGGCTCAGGGGCTCAGGGCAGCACTGACTGCTCGTGCAAGGTTGTCGAGGACAGGGGAATGTCTGGAGATGAGGCACAAGGCCCCGTCCCTTACAAGGACGAGAGGAGTCAAGGAGTGGGACCTTGAGAGACCTAAAGGATGTGGCAGGAGGAGGGGAGCAGGCGGAGCTCAGAGTGGTGGCTAGTGTCGGGCTGGGTTCTTAGTGACGAAGAGTTCCCGGGGGCTAATTCGTGGGAAATGCAGGACAGATCCTCAGAGCAGAAGTGCTTGATGGCAGGGGCTGGAAGCAATGTGGTATCCGAGTAGCTGAGCCGGGGGCAGCTGGGTTGGAGCCCACGACTGAGCCATTAAGCCCCAGTGCTCAGGGGATGGAGGTGCTCATACGGGGCAGGGTCGAGAGGCCCAGAGTGAGCACAGTGCAGAGTCTGGCGAGAAGCCAATCCCGGATTTCACTGGCCGAGGTTCCCTCCAGTCACAGCAGTGCCTGATCCTGGCAATGGGTCCTGGGAACGCTTCAGTCGATTCACTGCACAGACCGAGGAGTGAGACCCGGGCGTATTGGAGTTGGCTCAGCCCCTCACCTGGGCAGTCTGCGTGTGGATCCTCCCCTCTCTGCCTCCTGGATGCTGACTCTGTGCTGGAGAGTCCCGCCTCCCTCGGGGCCTAGCGGGATGAAGCTGCTTCGTGCCTTTGCCTGTTGCTTCCTTGTGGCTCAGCGTCCAGCACGTTAACCATGGGGACGAGCTGCTGGGGCAGTCGAGCTGGGGATTCCGCCTGCCGAAGCCACACATGCTTGTAGGGTCTCTCTCAGGATGTTCCCGCGGGTCTCTGCTCCGCTTGGGTTCCCTTAGAGAAACGTCTGACCTGACGGAGCGCTGGCTGCGAATCCAGTTGCGTCCCTGACACGCTGTGTGGACGAGCTCTCCGGGGCTGGGCGGGGACAGCTGTGGCACCGTGTCATTCCCGCACAGCAGTTTCCCTTCACACTGTGCTTTGTTTTGCATTTCGGGTGCCAGGCAGGATTGATAAAAAATATCGATCATTAGGGGTCAGCCAGCAGTGGTTTTTAGCCCTATCCAGGGCACTGGAAAGGAAATCCAATCAAGAACCAGAGCACAAAGAGGAGGGTCTTTAGGCACGCAAGGGAGTGTAGAGGCCGAAATAGGCTCAAGTTAGGATAGGGTGGGGGTAAGGTAGGAAAGGCTCCAAGAGGGGGAAGAGACTCATGATCATGATAATGGGCGGCCCCATTCTCCAGGGTTGGAACATCAGTGGGGGATAATTTGTCAGGAGGACTCTTTAGGGAGGGGTTTCTAAAGGGCCTTGGTCTGATGGGAATCTCTGGATTGTGTCTTATCAGCGGGAGGGCTGTCACTGTTGGGCACAGGAATAACAACCCAAGAGCAGGTGGAGGGGGGTAATGACAATGTTCTTAAGAAATCTCTCCCACGTTGGACAATCTTCCTTACTTCAGGGGAGTGATGATAAATTTTGAGAATATCACGAATGAGTTTCCAATAGGAAAGGGCTTGGACTGGAACTTTCTCAGGCCCAAAGGTTTCATAATAATCTTTTAAGCAATCTCCTACTCTCCCCCAACGTTTCTCTTCAATAGTACCTTCCTGGGGAAACCAGGGAGACACCTCACCGATGATGATGTAAGTAAGGAATTCCTGCAGGTCTTTTTTCTTAACCCTAGTGCCCCGTGTCCTAAGGGACTCCTGAAGCCCCGGAGAAACATATACGTTTAACTCAATGACTGTCCCACAATCAAGATCAAGAGCGGATAGACAGAGAAAAGATCGCCAATCATTTCTTCAAAAGGAGTGACCAGTGGAATGCGTGGTAAGGAGTGCCTACTTGATGCATAGTTTTTCTTCTGCATGGAAGGAGAATTTACCTGGGATTCATGGCTGTGAGCCCCTAACCCTCTCACGGGAGTCTTCTAGCGCTGGGGCGCCCTAGTGACGTTTATGTGCCCGACCCGTCCTTGAGTTGCTCTGTGTGAGCGTGTAGCGGGTGATGGGTGAGAAACAGACCAAAGCAAAGCTGAGGGAGGGAAACGGGGATCCTGATGGATGGGACCCAGACCCAGATGAGGAGGGGCCTGGAAGGCTTGGTGCCTTTCTCTGGCACTGAATCCCACACGTACCCCTTCCAAATCCCAAATTCATGTCGAGGGCCAACTTGAGACTGAGCTGAGAGATACCTCCACCCGGCCCAGTCAGGAGGACAAGACACCTCTCCTGAGCTCTTGGCTCTGACCATCCTGGATGGTTTCTGCTGGATGAGAAACCAGGGGGAGGGGACCCGGATGTGCGTGACTGGCGATGCCTCCCAGGGAGAGACCAGACATAGGTGCAATTCAGACACTTTATTGGAGGAAAGTCACTGACATGGGGAGTCCCGATGACATCCCAGGGCACAGTCCCCAAAACACGCCCATCCTGCTCTGCCCCTACATGGGACATGGGCACATGCAGAGCCCACCTAACGACCAAAGACCCCAGCAAGTCAAGGCACCGCTGGCGTGCGCACACGACACGGTACCTGCTATGGTCCTAGCCCCGGCCACAGCAGAACGAAAGGCCAGGATTCTGCTGCTGTTCATCCCACCGTCTTCTTCTGCAAAGTCTGCGGGGACAGAATTCCAACAGCCTCAGACGCAGGATCTGGAATTCTCCTGAGAGTCCTAACTTGGAACGATGCTTCTCGGGCACCTGAGTGCGAGTCCCATCTTGGCCCCCAACTGCCAACAGTCCCCCCTGCTCTGGGCTAGGTACTAGGGGTCCCCCAGAGACAGTCTGGGCCCACAGGTATCCTCCAGAGTAACAGGATAGTCCGGGTGACATGCAGCCGGGGGCACAGGCTGGTGGGCATTGGCTTCAGTCTTGCTCGCTCTCGTCGGAGGACGAGGACACCAGGAGGTCCTCATAGAGCACACTGAAGGGGCGCGGGGTCGGGCCTGCGGCGGGTGGGCTGCAAGCAGGGGGCTCGCTCTCGTCGGAGGACGAGGACACCAGGAGGTCCTCATAGAGCACACTGAAGGGGCGCGGGGTCGGGCCTGCGGCGGGTGGGCTGCAAGCAGGGGGCTCGCTCTCGTCGGAGGACGAGGACACCAGGAGGTCCTCATAGAGCACACTGAAGGGGCGCGGGGTCGGGCCTGCGGCGGGTGGGCTGCAAGCAGGGGGCTCGCTCTCGTCGGAGGACGAGGACACCAGGAGGTCCTCATAGAGCACACTGAAGGGGCGCGGGGTCGGGCCTACGGCGGGTGGGCTGCAAGCAGGGGGCTCAGGGGCCGCTACAGATGAGTCTGAGCTGACAGGCAGGAACCCACAGCTCCAGTGGTCCCCCTGCAGCCTCCGGAACACCATGGTGAGAGGCTGGACCTCCACAGGGTTCCCCAGGTGAGGCAAAGGGCTCGCAGGGCAGGCCGCAACCTCCTGTCCGTGGCTACTAGGAGCCTGGGGCTGGGAGCCTCTTTCAAGCACCTGTTCATCACGTTGGCCACTCTCGTGGGCTTGGGCAGGAACTGGGGTGTGGACAGGGCATTCATTTCCAGGGACCAGAGTGTACTGTCGGTGGCCGCTGCCCAATCTTGTGCCCGGGCTGCTTCCCTGGGGGGAGGGGGAGGGACCGAGCCTCCGTTTCTTCGGGGAACTGTGGGTGGCCTCTGTGAGTGCGCTGGCCGCTCTCTTGCCTGCTGCTCCATTGCTGCCACTGTGGCATCCAAACTGGATGAGTGCCCGGGGCTTGCGGCTGGGAGCCAGGGCAGGTGTACGGGCAGCTGCCCATGCGGGGCTCCTAGAAGCGGGCACACAGCTCGGCGAAAGGCCCGGTGTTTTCCCGGCAACGGGAACCAACTCAGGACTGCTCTGGGGTTGTCCGCCAGGCACCTCCTCAGGCTGGACGGGTACTTCAAGGACCAGCGCAGGCCGGGTTCTGCATGGCTGCTGCAAGGAAAGAGAGAGAAAAGCACAAATTAGACACAGTGACATTTGCGTCCCCAGCTCACACCCAAACCAGTGACCATGACGAAGGTACCACAAACATTAGAACACTAGGGTGGACAGAGGAGGGACAGGTCAGGGGACCCTGAACAGTGAGAGGGACACCAGAGAGGAGACACGGTGGCGGGGGGTGGGGGGGGCGGCGCCCAGGATCATGAAGGAATGGGCTAGCTTGGCCCCTCTGTACTTACCCTCACGGAGTCCCAGGACTCCTTCCCCTCCTTCGCTGAGGCCTGGGGCTTCTGGTCCTGTGTCGTGGGGCATCCCTTCGGCAGAGATCCCCTCCCGGGAATGAGCCTGCAAACAGCACATCAGAGAGTCAGTCAGCCCAGCCCATCCTCGATCGTTCATCCCTGACCCGTCCCCCAGCCCTGTGGGAGAGAGGAGGGAGAGCTGCGGGGCCTCTGCACCAGCGTCCTCTCTGCCGGCCCGTCCCACTGCCTTCCGTCCTCCACCCCCCAGGGCCTCTCTCTGGGTGCCTCGACCCTGGCATTTGGGGCCCCAGGAGAGAGGCGCTCTCTGGGAGGGAGGAGGTGGGCTCCCTCCTTCCCCTCCTCTCTGGGATGCCCGGCCAATCATCCTATGGGAGTTGGGAGACACCAAATCTGGGACGGAGCCCCGAGCTGCCGGCAACGTGCCAGTACTCACCTGGATCCGCAGGCCTTAGGGACGCCCCTGGAGGGCGCTGGTGCACAATGGGGCGGCACGTTCTCCTTTTCCTTTGGGCGTCCCAGGGGCTGGAGAACCAGGGCCCCCTGCCAGCGTCTGATGGGGCAGCTGAGGTTCCGTGCCCGGTGCCCAAAGGCGCCGCAGTCCTTGCACTTGACCTGCGGAGAGAAGGGCCAGAGTGAGGCAGGGGCTCTGCGAGCCGGTGCAGGGTCAGAGAGGGACTGGCCAGTTGGAGCCAGGAGGACGAGGACCCCATCCCCCCCAGGGATCCCCTGGGAGATTCCAGCCCAGAGCCCCTGTGGCCCCAGAGGGCTGGGACACGTGGGGCCTGGAGGACTCGTCTCGGCATGGGCAGCCGTTGGTTCCACACGGGCCAACACCCCCTGGCACTAGCGGCAAAGGGCAGCTGGGGCCTGGCAGGGTCTGAGGCCAGAGCACAGGGGGCCCTGCCCATGGCCCACTGATGCCCGATGGAAAGCCCTGCCCACTTGACCCGTGATGAGCTCCAAGACCAGCTCCGAGAGACGGGACGGGACAGGGCAGAGGTGGGCACGCTCATTTCCCCTCCCGGCCTGACTCTGGGCCTGTCCACCTCCACCCTCCCACTTCCTCCCTGCACCAGCCCAACACTTACCTTGGGGTCCTCGTGCTCCGGGGCTCCTCCCGGGGACACCTTCCAGGCCTGGGCTCTCTGGGCTGCAGGGCCTCTGGGCCGAGCGGGTCGTCCCCACACAGAACTCATCTCTGGGTATTGGCGGCAGAGTCGGCCTCCTAAAGAAAGGAGAAACAAGCTTGATTCACTCACAGAGTTACACACGGCCACTCACTGCAACTCACACACATGCAAACATACATGCACAAAGACACACACACACACACACATGCATGCGCACATCCATACGCCCCTGTACGCACAGACACCCACATACACATGCACACACACGCAGAAGTACATTCACACACATGCCCACAGAGACACACACACGTACACATAAACACACATGCACACAGACACACGCGTGCACACAGGAAAACACACACATGCACACATTATCCCACAGAGCCCTGCAGTGCACTTTATATGGAATCCCACACGCTATACACACGCACCCAGGAATGCCCCCTCCTACCCTGCCTTGGCACATCCTCCTCTCCCTAATCTAGACCCCAGCCAAATCTCCTGTTTCCAAGAGCCCCCGGACCTACATCCTGTCTGAGAGTGGATGGAGAGTCCACTCACCTGAACTCTGTGGCGGTCCTCTGCTGTGGCCTTCGACCTTGCTAAATCGGGGAGTCTGGACAAGGCTCAGAGATGCTGCATCCCCGTGGCAGGTGAAGGCCGGAAAGGATCCACTTCCTGGAAGTTCCCCTTTAGATAGGCTCCAGGACCGAGTGGGTGGGGCCCGCCGTGTCCATCAAGTGCTGGTGGGGGAGACCCAAACTTTGCAGGTGGCCCCAAACTCCTGGTCTCTGGACACTTGACTCGGCCAGTGCTGGAGAGAATCTCTCGGCTCCCTGTCCGTTTCGGGTAGGATGCCCCGGTGCTGTGTCCTGGGTCCAGAGGGCTTCGTGGGGATTTCAGTCCTTCCATTTGTCAATCGTTCTCAAACTTTTCTTTATAATTTTATTTTCATGAAGTTGCTCAAAATAATTTATTACCTTTAATATTCCGACACCAACCCACCGGCATTACCCCTTTCCACCAACATGACTTCAAATTGAACACCCACCACCACTGGAGCCTGCCTGAATAACAGTCCCTAAGGAATTTTTTTGTGTATTCCTTGTTACAAATAATTCTCTAAACTTGATTTTAAAAAAAAAGGGTTCCCAGAAGAAAGTGTGTGAAGAACAGTAGTTCACCCTGACGGTGACATGATCTGGGCCTGGTAGTGCAGCTGAGGCAGAGAAAGTGTCTGCCGGAGGTTTAGTGGCCGGAATGTTCTGGAAGTGCTGAATGCTGACCCTTGAGGCTACCTACTTGGCCCCTTCCTACCTTCGGCCCGTCCCTATCTGCGGCCCCTCCCTACCCGTCTCGCCCCCTTCCTGTGGCCCCTCCCTCCCTGTCTCGCTCTCTTCCTGTGGCCACTTTCTGTTTACTGTCCAGGGTCCCCTGACACCTGCTGCAGGATGGCCCTGACCTCTCACTGTGCTCACAGGCCCTAGCCAGAGACCTGCCCTCTCAGGCTTGCAGGCTCAGGCCCTCAGGGCATCCACTTCCAGGAGGGTTTTCTGGCTTCTACCTCTTCTCAGAGGAGATCGGCAAGAGGTCAGGGTGAACTTTCCTGACCATCCTGGTCTCTGGGAGGGTGGCACCGCAGGCTTCCCTTTACCATGTGAGTTCTTGTTGGATGCTGGGTTCAGCTGTAGAGCTGACCATTCTCCCTTTGATGGCGCCAGTGTTTCCCTCTGTTTGAGACCACTTGGACGGTGCACATAGTGTCTCCCCTCTCCCAGAGATGTCCCTCTGGCTTGCTGACCACGGATAGCTCTTCCATCTGAGGCCATGCCAAGATTTCCCAGCAGTGTGAGGCCTCTCTTGCCCCTGTGTCCTGCTGCTCTTTGCCCTTTCCAGTCCCATTGTCTCAGAACAGAGCTGGTCGCGGCTTTCTCTCTCTCCACCTGTGGACAGAGGGGGCTTTAAGCCCTATCAGAAAACTAGACACAGGAGCTTCGAATTTCCACTGCCAGGTTTGGGTGGGGAGAAATAGGTCACTGCTTCCTGTTCTGACCGAGGAAAGTCACACCCTCAGCCCCGAATTGCCGGAGTCCAGCTCTGGCATGAAGACCACCGACTCAGAGATGATGCATTGACCAGCAGCTATCGAGGCTGAAGGCCCCGTTTATTCTCAAGCAAGCAGTTTTATATTATTTACATACCTTGGCACAGGCACGTAGCCAAGTCAATGGATGCTCTCATGAGTTAGACATATTTTGTGTTTTTTTCAAGATGTTCTCATTAAAAATACCCAGTCAAATTATTCCCAAGGTTACTTAGAGCACGAGAAGTATGTACGTGCAGGATGTGTTCTGCTTATCTTGCTGGTAGGTTTTACCTTCAAGGCCCCTTTTCAAGAGGCCCTCTGCACAGGACTCTCCCAAGCCCCCAGTGCAGGTCATACAAAGTTCATTGTCCCACGCTGGTCTCTAGTCTCTAGTCTATGTGCTCCAAGCAATCCCACTACAGTCCCCCCTTTTTTATTTTATAAGGAACGCGCCTCATTTTCTAATTGCAGTTTCCGAATTCTTTTTGCTGAAGTTTTGGCCATAGTTAGAAGCACCCGGAGACAAACACAACTAACAGCGATTAATACAATCAAGATCAAAACAGCAGAAGCAATACCGATAAGAGAATACAGCCATTGAGAAAATGGGGGAAATTGTTGTTTAAGCGCTTGTACAAACGCCTGAGCTTCTTGGATAAATGTTTCATCTAAGGATGGGGCATCTTGAATACTTTTTATCATTTGATGCAAGGAAAGTAGATCTAAGGAAGTATTAGTATCATGCCAAATACCATATAGATGATTTTTTATCTTGTGCCATGGAAAAAGAGTGTCATTATAAATTGTAGAAGTAATACAAATTGAAGGAAACTGATAATGGCATCTTAATTTTGTATGAGTCTGTAGTTGCAAAAGTTCATCACCTAGTATATTGACAGTGTCATAAAGAGCATTCAGACGTTGCTCTACTTTAGAATCCCAATCTTCTTGGGTGGTAAAAGCAAGTGAAACATTTCTAGCTAAATTATTCACATATTCAGCAGTTTGCACGCCTGACACTAAAGCCACGGAAGCCGCTGTGGTGCTAGCTATCATAGTAACCAAAGCTACTACTCCTGCAATCACCATACCTAAAAAGCGTTTAGATCAAGTTAATTCTTGTAAAGTAGATGCAAAAAGCATAGCTCCTTTCTCAGAATACCAGGGAACAGACAGATTAACAGGTAGTAACACAAAGGAGGGTTGTTTAACAATCAACATAGTAGAGTGAGGAGAAATTTCTCTAATACAGTTAGTCAAGGTACAGTTAAAACAGGATACGTTGTATACTGAATCTAAAATACTAACAGTAAGATTTCCTATAATCAAGGCATACGGCTCGGGCACACAAGCTTGAACAGTTACATTGGTACTGTCATACTGTCCTTCTACATCTGAGGTGATACCAGCATGTCCTAATGTCACAGGAGACATACATGCAACAAGCTTCCAGAGGTATGTTTGAAAAGTCTTATTATTTCCAGTCCATATTCCTCCAACCAGGTTTACAGGTTCACACCTGTCATCAAATGGTGCCCAGTCACAAACTTCCCAAGCGGTGTTGCAAACGGAGAAATTCCCTCGGCATGTCGAATGAGTCGTTCTGGGATCCAGATAGGAGAGTCAGCATCTGTTGGAAAAACACAAGCATACCCTCTTCCCCACATAAGAACAGGATCGGGGCCCTTCCAAGTTCCAGTGATTACATCCTTCCATAAAACTAAAGGATGTGTTTGTTTTGTTTTATGTACTTGCCATAGGCGTTGAGCGGCAGTGGATTGATCATCCGAAAAAATTAAGAAGTTAATTATAAAGAGTATATGAGATATAATAGTTTGAGGGGATTTATTCAGTATTCCTATTCCCCCCTTTTTTATTTTATAAAGATACTGTTTAATAGTACGGTTAGCACGTTCTACTATGCCTTGTCCTTGAGGATTATATGGAATTCCAAAACTATGTTGGATAGAAAAAGTAGCACAGAATTTTTTCATGGCTGTAGATGTATAAGCAGGAGCATTATCAGTTTTTAAATGTTTAGGATACCCCATAACAGAAAAACATTGAAATAAAAATTTCTGGACTTGTGTTACATTTTCCCCAGGCAGGGGTGCTGCCCAGACATAGCCTGAAAAGGTGTCAACTGCAACATGAACATATTTTAAACGGCCAAAGGAAGGCTCATGTGTGACATCCATTACATCCTGTAATTTTTCCATTTCAAAAACAATTACACTTTGCTTTTCTACTTTTCACTGATGATATCTCCATACATTATCTTTCTAACTTAAAACATACATCTATAGTCATCCCACAAGTTTAAACTCACTGAAATTGGTACAACATGATCTCACAAGTTTGGACACAAGTTGACAATTATCTTATTTAACATGGCAAAACTACTCTGCAGTCACTAACATTATACCGGTTCTTGTAGATTTTCAAAAAGTTTTAAAGATACTCACAACTAAAGTTCTTACAACATATATTAACCTGGAGACATCTTTAGAATTCTGATTTCTAGGAACAATTTTTAAGATTAAAACACTCATAGATTACCATGAAACAGTAAGGATTCTACACTGATGTACAAAATTCTCTGAAGTTCAGGATTAGGTTGGTACCGTAAATCCCAGACTAAGTCCTCAGGCCAATTCAGCCTGTGCTTCCCCATTTGGGTTCTGTTTTGCAGAGTCTTCTTTAGATTTTCTTGTGACTTCCAGCTGAGATCTGCTCTAGGCTGAAGTTTGGAGTTTTGGAGTCTCAGGTGGTCTGGAGACTGAGCCAGGAGGATGGATTTTACTCCAGATGAGGCCGTAGCAGGATCCAGAATGGAATAGTAGGTCTGTCATCTGTTAAAATATAAGCAGAGACCTTTCCTCCTACAAGGAGGTTTCCCACCATTTCTTTTTTTGTGTGTTCATCAGACTTTAATGAAAATATAAGGATCAGTTATTTCCCAAGCCCTTTCTCATTTACAAAGTTGCAAGAGCCAGATACCTAGAAGAGTTAACAAACTAAATTAGCAAGTCTTATCTGCTGAGCAAAAGTGTGATTAGAATTCACTGTTGAGGTTAGGGAGGGTCTGCATATCCAGTCTGACTGAGGCAGAGCTTGCTGAGCTGGGAATGCAGGGGGATGGGTGGATCCAGGGAAAATCTTTAAAAACTCCCAAAGTGACAACTGAGATTAACCCCTTATAATCCTGAGCTAAGTAGCTTTAAAAATTTTAGTTACCAGAAGTCTCAGAGATCAAATAAAACACAGGTACAATAAGTTTTTCAACCAATTTTGCAACTCTAGAAAATAATATTTTAAACTGAAGCATTATTCTTTGAACCTGTTTTCATAGATCACAATTATTTCAACTCACAAGAGTCTCTAGGTCAAATAATTCTAACCCAGTGCAGATATAAATATATACATTGGTATAATAGCATAAGACTTTTGGACCATCAATTTTTGTGAAACACGGTAAAAACTTCTTTGACTTAATTTTGATAGTTTTTGTACTTTAGTTCAAATCATGAGCTTTCTAATTTTAACAATTCTACAATACAAACATGCTTTCAAACACAGAAAGAGCCCTATGGGTATATACATATATATACATATATATACATATATATATTTTTTAACCAAACTTTGATAATAGCATAGAAAAAAAACATTTGGACTGTCAATGTTTATGGAAACATAAGAAAACTTTATTTATTTTGAGGGTTTCTGTACCTCTGTTGCTTGAAAAACAGCTAAATTCCTCATTAAAATTGACTGAGGCTTGTAAGATAAAGCCTTGCACTCTCTGAATTCTTATTCCACTTTTTAGTTTTCTGGCTCTAGTTCTGTAGCATTTTCTAGATAGTACAGATACTGGAATTCAAAAGAATTTCAACTGTTAATAACTATTAATGTTCTTCCAATAAGAAATTTAGACTAAAAATTTCAATTTTGTTGTAGGCGCCACATTCTAATTAGAAATCTTTGTTTAACCTGATCTAACAAGTTCCAAAAATACCTAGATCTTTTAAATTGCTGGGCTTCATATCACTCTGATCTCTCTTGATTTTTGTCTGCCCAGGTCTAAGAATTACTGACTTCAAACTAGCTCTAACACTCGAGTGTTCCACAGACAGATAGACAGACAGACAGACAGACAGACAGACAATTAGTTCACTAAAAACACCACACGTACATGTGCACACGTCTGCAGTTGATCTTTCGATCTGACCTTTCAGAAATGGCAGGGAGAAAACAGACAGACGGAGAAAGGAAGGAGCAGTCCCAAGGGCAAAGTTAAGCCCTGTCGGCCGATTAGGAACATTGCTCCCCGTTTCCCTACCTGACCAGCCAGTTCCCTGTCTGTTAAAAATGGGTCTAGAAAGCGCTTTTGTTTATGTAAGCCGGCAAAACCTTTCCAAAATTGTTGAAACCTAAGGTGGTCAGATGCTAGCATTTTTCTTTCTTGGTCAAGACTAGTTTTGAGGCAGGGAACTAGTATCTTATCAGATTTGGGGATAGGCTACCTTAGTGATATACTTTTATTTCCTGATATTATTAAACACTTAACCACATGATCTTGCATTTTCCTGCCTTCTCTGCTGATAATAAGCAGAACTAAGAGAAAGATAATGAGACAAATACACACACACTAAAGGCACACGTACAAAGCACACTCCTGCACTCGCTCGGACCGGTCCTTCTTTCACACGGGTGCGCACCCACTCACCACATTCACACTGAAATTCCTGAACCTGCCCTACAGATGTCCACATTATCTTTGGTCTTATCCCCCTGACAATGGGGTTGCTGGTAATCTAGAGAGCAAAAAAGCTCTCTCAAATCAGAATTCCCTTGCAGGGGCTCTTGCATTTTTCTTACTGCATCAGCAATGTTCTGAATTTCACTTCTAAGCTGCGTCAGCAGTGGAATAGTCTGAGCTGCCCCTATAATTTCTCTATTATAAATTTCAGCTTGTTCACTGATCTGTTGCCAATCTTCCTCACTTAATTCATCAGGTAAAGCAGGGTAAAGTTTCTGGATTGCAGGTTTATTATTCTCCTCACATCCTTGCTTAGAGGTGTCATAAATATGAAGTTCTGCAGTAGCATTCTGCTCCAAGTTTTTATCAATCTGAGGGTCAGATTTTATTCTCCGAAGGCCACTACGAGATCCGTCACGGCATAATAGCCTCCACTTTTCTGCTTCACTATCAGTCACTAAACAATCTCTTACTAAAATCCAAAGACTAAACGCATCCACTGGCGTTTTCTCTGGGCCATTAGCCCTGTAATGATCTCTAATCCGATCTCCGACCTTTTTCCAGGTCTCAATATTAATAGTCCCGTCTTCTGGGAACCAAGGGCATATTTCTCTTACAAATTTTATAAATCTGGTTAACTGTCCCTGCCCGACAGTAACTCCCCGCGCCTCCATGGACGCTCTCAGTACTTGAATAAAAAGACTGCTGCTTGAAGCTTGCCCCATTCTTTCCTTCCCCCCCCCCCCCCCCCCGCGCCCACTTACCGAGCGCTTACTTCTTTTTTTTTTTCCGCGCCCAATTTACCGAGCACTTTTTTTTTCTCCGCGCCCACTTTACCGAGCACTTACTTCTTTTTCTTTCTCCACGCCCACTTTACCAAGCGCTCACTTTTTTTTCTCCGCGCCCACTTTACCGAGCGCTCACTTTTTTTTTCTCTGAGCCCACTTTACCAAGCGCTTACTCTTTTTCTTTTCTCCGCGCCCACTTTTCCGAGCACTCACTTTTTTTTTTTCCCCGCGCGCTCACTTACCGCGCGCTCACTTCTTTTTTCTTCAAATCTTCCCCGGGGGTCTCGGGGGGTCCCTGTTCGGGGGGCCAGCTGCCGGAGTCCAGCTCCGGCATGAAGACCACCGACTCAGAGATGATGCATTGACCAGCAGCTATCGAGGCTGAAGGCCCCGTTTATTCTCAAGCAAGCAGTTTTATATTATTTACATACCTTGGCACAGGCACGTAGCCAAGTCAAAGGATGCTCTCATGAGTTAGACATATTTTGTGTTTGTCTCAAGATGTTCTCATTAAAAATACCCAGTCAAATTATTCCCAAGGTTACTTAGAGCACGAGAAGTATGTACATGCAGGATGTGTCCTGCTTATCTTGCTGGTAGGTTTTACCTTCAAGGCCCCTCTTTCAAGAGGCCCTCTGCACAGGACTCTCCCAAGCCCCCAGTGCAGGTCATACAAAGTTCATTGTCCCACGCTGGTCTCTAGTCTCTAGTCTATGTGCTCCAAGCAATCCCACTACACCGAATCACTCACGGCCTCCTACCACGTGTGACGAAAATCAGCCTCTGCCCCAAGAGAGTCAGATACCACGGAAAGCCATGGCCTACGCGGTCCCAAGCTACGTGGGCTTCAGGCTTCTAGAGATCACTGTGCCTGTGGGTCAGGGCCCTGGGAGCATCTCCTGGCTCTGGCCTCCTCAGGATATCTACTTCAGAGGCCTCCCAGGGGATGCCAGAGCTGGGATGAGCTCTACATTTCCGCAGATTCAAGCGAACAAGAGTCTTCAGGAGAATGTCCCGATGAATCCACAGAGCTACCTGCCCCAAGGGCAACCCAAACCCGAGGAGAGGAAGGACCGAGTCTCTCCGTGTCTCTCGGAACATCCTGGAATGATCCCGAACAGGGGCGGGGCTATGTCCAGAGTGCGGGGAGTTTTCTGCAGTCCCGAGGCCTCTGCCTGCTTCTCTCTGCAGGGAAACACGCAAAAACTCGGGTTCAGCACAGCATCAGCACGGACAGCAGCTGGGAGGATTCAGAGCGGTGGTGGGTGGTGTTGGCATCGCAATACGTGTCCATCTCAGTCAGCACAAGAAACAGGGCCAGCCCCATTGGGAGAATGAGGGTGCTCTGAGGATAGCAGAGACCAAATACCAGGGACCAACAAGTCACAAGAAAGTTGTCACTAGAAAAGTCTTGCATCACTTCAGGTGGGGAGGTGCCAGATTCCATTTTGGCTACACTCAAAGGCCAGCACTCTCGTCTCCTCGGTCCTTTGTGAGTCACGGCCGATTCGTCTCCATCCAGGTCTCGCAATGGAAACTCAAAGCTCCTGGGTCTAGTCTTCTCATAGGCCTCAAGCCCCCTCTGCCCGCAGGCGGAGAGAGAGAACCCAGAGTTTGCTCTGTCGTGGGACAATGGGAATGTGAAGGGCAAAGAGCAACAGTACACAGGGGCAAGCAAAAGCCTCACCCCGCTGGGAAACCTTGGCATGACGTCCGATGGAAGAGCTTTCCTCGGTCAGCGAGCCCAGAAAGGACATCTCCATGGGGAGGGGAGCCCCTGAGTGCACTGTCCACGTTTCCCGACCACAGTGAGAACAGTGAGGACAGTTACACCCTCTGGACGGTGCACCGACCACGCAGGCCATGGCATTCCGTGGTATCCGATTATCAGGGGTAGAGGCTGATTTTTGTCACACGAGGTAGGAGGCCATGAAGTGATTTGGGGCTGAGGGTGTGACTGTCCTCTGTCAGAACAGGAAGCAGTGACCTATTTCTCTCCACCCAGACCTGGCAGTGGAAATTCAAAGCTCCTGTGTCTAGTTTTCCGATAGGGTCTAAAGCCCGCTCTGTCCACAGTTGGACAGAGAGAAAGCTGCTACCAGCTCTGTCGTGAGACAATGGGATTGTGAAGGGCAAAGAGCAGCAGGACACAGGAGCAAGCAGAGGCCTCACAATACCGGGAAACCTTGGCATGGCCTTAGATGGAAGAGCTATCAGTGGTCAGCGAGCCTGAAGGACATACCTGGGAGAGGGGAGCCTCTATTTGCACAGTCCAGGTTGTTCAAGA
Organism: Sorex araneus; assembly: GCF_027595985.1. Taxonomy (NCBI): domain Eukaryota; kingdom Metazoa; phylum Chordata; class Mammalia; order Eulipotyphla; family Soricidae; genus Sorex; species Sorex araneus. The sequence continues at coordinate 299,596,982 of NC_073302.1, read as the reverse complement.
TCTCCCAAGAGAGGGAGCCTCTTGGCGCCATCCACAGTGAGAATGGTTAGCTCTATAGCTGAACCCGGCACCCAACAAGAACTTATACCATAAAGGGAAGACTGCGGTGTCACCCTCCCAGAGACCAGGATGGTCAGGAGAGTTTACCTCGACCTCTTCCCACTCTCCCCTGTGGGGCAACAGCAGGAAAACCCTCCTGAAAGGTGACGCCCAGAGGGCCTGAGCCTGCAAGTCTGAGAGGGCAGGTCTTTGGCTAGGGACTGTGGGCACAGTGAGAGGTGAGGGCCAGCCTGCAGCAGGTGTCAGGTGACCTTGGACAATAAACAGGGAGTGGCCACAGGAAGCCCGTGAGACAGGTAGGGAGGGGCTGCAGGTAGGGAGGGGCCAAGGAAGTAGCCTCAGGGGTCAGTATTCAGCTCTCCCAGAATTTTCCAGCCACTAAACCCTTAGTAGACACTTTCTCTGCCTCTCGGCTTCACTATCAGGCCCAGATCATTTCAATGAAAACACTGAACTACTGTTCTTCACACACTTTCCTCTGGAATCCTTTTTTTAAAAATCAAGTTTAGTGAATTATTTTGAACAAGCAATACACAAAAAAATCTTTAGGGAGTGTTATTCAGGCAGGCAGGGGTGGTGGGTGTTCAATTTCAAATCATGTTGGTGGAAAGGGGGAATTGTGGTTGGATTGGTGTCGAAATATTGAAGGTAATAAATTATTGTGTGCAACGTCATGAAAATAAAATTATAGAAAAATATTTTAGAATGATTGACAAATGAAAGCACTTGAATCTCCATGAAGTGTCCCTTTCACTGTTCAGGGTCCCCTTCTGTCCTTCTCTCTGTACACCCCAGTGTTCTAGGTTTGGAGGACCTTCGTCATGGACACTGGTTTGGGTCTGAGCTGGGGTCGCAAATGTCAGTGTGTCTGATTTGTGCTTTTCTGTCTCTTTCCTTGCAGCAGCCATGCACATCCCGGCCAGGGCTCGTCCTTGGAGGACCCGTCCAGGCTGAGGAGGTGCCACGCACCCCAGAGCAATCCTGAGCTGGGCACCGCGGGTGGGAGAGTGCCAGGCTCTTTGCCGAGCTGCATGCCCGCTTCCAGGATCCCCTCATGGGCAGCCACCAGCAGGCCTGGCCTGGCCCCCAGCTCCAAGCCCCGGGCACTCATCCAGTTTGGAGCCCGCGGTTGCAGCAATGGAGCATCGGGCAAGAAAGCAGCCAGCACACCAACAGACTGCACCACAGTTCCCCAAAGAAATGGAGGCTCAACCCATGCCCCCCCGCCACAGGGAAGCAGTCTTGGCACAAGGCTGGGCAGCAGCCACCGACAGGACACTCTGGCCCCTGGAACTGACTGCCCTGCCCACGCCCCAGTTCCTGCCCAAGCCCATGGGAGTTGCCAGCAAGACGAATGGGTGCCTGAAAGAGTCTCCCGGTAGGCAGGAGGGTGTGGATTGCCCTGGGAGCCCCCTGCCCATTCTGGGGACCCCTGTGGGGGTCCAGCCTCTCACCATGGTGTTCCGGAGGCTGCAGTGGGACCACTGGAGCTGTCGGTTCCTGGCTGCCACCTTGGTCTCATGCGTGGCAGCCCCTGGCCCCCTCTCTGCAGTCCACCCGCCCTAGACCCGACCCCGCTCCCCTTCAGTGTGCTCTATGAGGACCTCCTGGTTTCCTCATCCTCTGATGAGAGCGAGCAGGACTGAGCTGACCGGCCAAAGCCCACCAGCCTGGGCCCCCTGCCATGTGTGGCCCGGACCATCTTGCTACTGTGGAGGAGAACCCCGGGCCCAGACTGTCTCTGGGGGACCCCTAGTACCTAGCCCAGAGCAGGGGGGACTGTTGCCAGCTGTTGGCCGAAAACGGACTCACACTCAGGCGCCCGAGAAGTATCATCTGGAGTTTGGACTCTCACTGGAATTCCAGCTCCTGTGCCTGAGGCTGTTTCAATCCTGTCCCCACAGACTCAGCGAGAGCAGACGGTGGGAGGCACAGCAGCAGCAGCAGCATTGTGACCCTTCTTTCTCCCGTGGCCAGGGCCAGGGCCATGGCAGGTACCATGTCATGTGTGCTCACACAGCAGTGCCCTGACTCTGCTGGGGTCGTGAGTGCGTTGGGTGGGCTCTCCATGTGCCCATGTCCTATGTGTGTGCAGAGCATGATGGGGCATGTCATAGAGACTGTGCCCCGGGGTGTCACTGGGACTCCCTATGTCAGTGACTTTCCTCCAATAAAGTGTCTGAACTGCACCCGTGTCTTGTCTCTCCCAGTCAGGTGTCTCCAATCATGCACAGGCTGTGTCCCCTCCCCTGGTTTCCGTGTTCAGCAGAATCAGGACAGGGCAAAGCTGAGGGCTCAGGGGAGAATTCTTGACCTCCTGACTGCCTTGTTGGGGTCTCTCTCAGCTGAGTCTGCAGTGGGCCTGGACAGAAACTTCAGGTTGAGCAGGGGATGGGGGTGGGGATGGGAGTCGGTTCTGGAGAAAAGCACTGAGCCCTCCAAGCCCCTTTCCAGCCACAAGTCCCCCAAGCCCCACCTGGGTCCACCAGACAGGATCCTCATTTCCCTCCCTCAGTCCTGCTCAGCCTGGGACCCGCCCATCACCCTCTACATGCTCACACAGAGCAACTCAAGGACCTTAATGGTGGACACCAGGTCCAGGGCCATGAATCGTCTCTGCGGTTCCAGGATTACGGGAGTGGCCAGAGTAAGCCAGAGAAGGGGCTCCTGAGGCCTGTCGGGACCCTGCAGAGGAAAGTGACCCACTGACCTGCACGTTGCAAATCCCAGATAGCTCTAGGCCTGGAGGGTGCAGGGAAGTATGTTTCCAGGTGGACCAGCCGCCTGCCATTGGACTCCGTTTCTGATCCAGAGATGTCTGACCCCCATCCTGGGGTCAAACTCACACACTGATCGAGACTGTAAGAGGAAGCTCCCCTTTTTGGCACCCTGATGTGCCTTCAGTGCTGGGAGCTGGGAGGTATCCCGGGGTTACAGGGGATGGTGCCCGGCTCTCCCCTCAGGCAGGGCCCGGGAGACACCCAGGGTCCCATCCACATTCCTCCTGCTGCCCTTTCGGTCCATGGAGTATCACCCTCTGACACTGGCAGGTACCACCTCAAATATGCCCCCCAGCACTGCCCTGACCTGTGCTGGGGCCAGTATCTGTCTGGCCGTGGTTGCCATTTTGGAGGGACTCTACATGTGCCCTTCGGAACCTCTCTCCTTCAAACTGGGCACCCAGTGTTTATGGACGGTCTCACCTTCATTCCTTCAATCTACTGCAGTCGGTCACGACTTGGCATGAGTACCTGGGCCTTTACGCTGTGGCACCTGTTGTATTGAATCAGCGAAAGTCACAGCACACACAAATTACCTTCTCTTTCCCATAAAGCATCAGCTCCAGCACTACTGGTCAGGGGAACGATGCCCACTCAGCGCTGTGGCCTTGAGGTCAGGCCGAGAGTCTCCAGTCCCCCGTCTCACTCGGCTCCTCTTTTCTCTTGTTCCCGGTTATCCTTGCCAACAGGTGTTCACTTGCCGTGTTGGTTTAGAGTCTCTGATTCGGAGGTGCTGTGCATCTTTCCATGTGCTGGACTCAGTGGGGGCCATCTGAGACCACGAGTATGGACCATGGACGCAGTGTGCTAAGTGGACCAGATCAGACAGAGAGAAAGTCCTGTGGGATCTCTCTGAGATTGGAATCTAAAGAGATCCACAGTGTAGGAGACAGATGAGTGTTTCCTTTCCCAGGGAATTTGAACGTGAGCCCAGGAGGTCAGAGGAGGCCACTGGAGAGGTTCCGGCAGAGGCAGAGGCAGTGATGGAGATGACATGCAGGGGAAGCCATAGGGTCCTTGGTGGTTCCTGAGCTACCTAAGAGGGATATCTGACTGGAGGGAGCCAAGTAGCACTCCAGAAACAATCATATGACAACACTTAAGTGTACGGAATAACGTGCTGAAATCCTCCATCTGACGAATTGTTCTGGGCCCAATACAGTCTGAGATGCTCTGAGGTAGCCGAGAACTGAGGGAGTTCAGAGTATGGTGTATTCCATCAATCTGTAACTCCACTCACAACACTGTGGCTGGCACTGCACGGATCAACATCAGTACAGAACGGTCAATGGGCACCTTGTGGGTACCCGTTATGCTCAGGAGGAAGGAAATGGCCACAGGAAACTGGCCTGGCCCATAGGGACCTCGGCTGGCAAGAGAAAAAGTTGAGCTTGCAATTCCGCATCGCAATCTCATCCTCAAGGCACTCCTTCCTGCATTTGCCCCGGCCCAGCCTGCAGGGCTCACACGGAGCAAAATCACCTGGGAAAGACAGAGACAGACAAGGGATAGAGACAGAGAGAGCTGCTGACACACATTCCATGGCTCTGTTAGCAAGGGTGCCCAGTGCAAAAAAGGGTGGATTTGTATCTAACATTATAAAGGCTTTGTTTCTAAGAGTCAAAGGGTTTGTATCTAAGAGTCTAAAGGGTTTGTATCTAATAGTCAAAGGGGTTTGACCCCAATTGAGCTTTAGACTCTGCCCTGCAGGAGGGAGCACCGTGGGGTTCTGCTAGACTGAGAGTCGAGTCCCTGCAGGAGGACCGCACGTGTCAGCATGGTGAGGCAGCTGGGCTCAGGTAAAGGCCGAGCTGTGCTCTCCCTCTGTCAACTGACATTCCAGATTCCTTCATGATTTTTTGAAACTTTTGCTGATGCTGCCCCTCGATGGCAAGGGACCATTTCTTTCACTGTGCTTGTGTTTGGGGCACACTGGCAGTGCTCAGGGCTGCCCGTGCAGTGTCCTCAGGATCACTGTTGTTGGGGCTTGCCTGACCTTTGGGAAGCCGTGGTTGAGCCCAGGATTGACGTAGACAGGACAGGAGCTGTGGAGAGCCTCCACGGGACAGAGCCTCACAGATGGCGCCTGTTTCCTGTTATTGCATCTGGGCTTCATAAACAACTCCTAATAAGGAAACAGGATGTCCTGCAACGCCCACGGGGTGTAACTAGCCTATCAGCCGCAGACACTTTGGCATAACGAGCAGCGAGAGGGATTAAAAGGGGGGAAGCCGCCTAGCTAGAGGTTCCTCTTCTTCCCCATGCATGGGAAGGTTCCTGAATAAATCGCTGTAAGAAGAATCTTTGGGTTGCGTGTTTCTTTGCTGGTCGAAGCGGCAAACAAGGAGCCAAACAAAGAGCGGCAACAAGGAGCCAAACACAAACAGATTTTATACTTGTTCTCGGCTTCACAGGTAGATCCAATCACATAAAGTTTAGCATTATTGGCCTACCACTTTTTCTACTCTGCTTTGCCTCAATCCATTCCAAATTAAGGCAGGATGCTGTGCCTAGGATGATTTACTAAGCATTCAGTGTCTGAATCTATGGCTCATGTGACTTGGTGGTCGGATGAGGCTGAAGGCTGGACACCTGGTGCTGACACCCTGTTCTTACCAACTTTGCCCAATTCCCCCCTCTGTGGAGCTTCCCTTCTGGGCTGCTTTGCAAGGTCCAGTTTATCTGCTCCAGTGCCCATCGAATGATCTTCAGGGAGAGACTCTAAAACGGGAGACGCCCTTAGGACCTGCCTCTCTCTCCGGCTCGATGCTCCCCATATGGGCAGTGACACCTCTGAAACTGTTTCTGTTCAGGGAATAGAACCAGGGTGAGATGTGGAGCCAAGCCCAGTGTCAGAACCTGAACTCACAGGACACCACAAAGACAGGCCCACATTCTAAAGGCCGAAGAAAAGGCAGCAGCAGCGAATTCTCTGTGGATGGAAACCACAGGTGTCGCCAAGATGGAGGCTGAGAGGCAAATAGCATGCTGGGTGCTGGGCAATCGCTGGGCACTGCCACTTTATGACTCCCAGCATCTGTGAGACCCGTGGGAAGGAGGTCTCTAAGGTTCCCAGGGATGAGGTTGTCAGAGTTCTAATAGTCAAAAATCATACACCAGAGAAGGAACTCACCTGTCAGAAACTGACAGTTATTCTCAAATCCTGCCTGACACCCTGAATGCAAAACAAAGCACATTTGGAAGGGAACTGGCCATTTGGGAATGACACCTGTGCCACACCTGTGCCCACCAGCCCCAGAGAGCATGTCCACACGGTCTCACAGAGACGCAGCTGATTCGCAGTGAGCACTCAGTCAGGTCAGACATTAGTTGGAATAACCCTGGAGGAGCAGAGACCTTGGGAAGGTCCTCAGAGAGACCCAGAGCTGGGGTGAGCTCTGCATTGGTGTGGACTCAAGCCAATGGCATTAGGAGAATGCCCCAGGAATCTACAAAATCACCTGCCCCAACCCGCTCCCGACCCAGAGGAGTGGATGGAGGAGTGTCTCCATGTCTATCCAGAACCTCCCGGAACGATCCCGCACAGGGTAGGGCATGTCCCCAGTGGGAAAATTTGTTGCGCATCGCCGAGGCCTCTGCCTGCTTCTCTCTTCGGGTAAACATGCAAAAACTCGGCCACTGCACAGCATCAGGCTGGATGGGAGCTGGGAGGACTGAGATACGTGATCTAAGTGTCAAAATATGTGTGACTGTCCATCTGTGTCAGAAAGCAGGGCCAGCCCCACTGGAAGGACGAGCACAACCTGGGCACAGCACTGACCAAATACCAGTGACCAACAAATCACGAAAAGTGGTTACTAAGAAATATCTTGCATCTTTCCAGTTGGATTGGGTCCAGCTTTTATTCTGGCCACACTCAGGCCAGTGTTCTGTTCCCCTTGGTCCTTGTGACTCACGACCGATTCATCTCCACACAGACCTGGCAGTGGAAACTCGAAGCTCCTGGGTCTAGTTTTTTGGTAGGGTCTAAAGTCCCCTCTGTCACAGGTAGAGAGAGAGAAAGCCTCGGCCAGCTCTGTCATGGAACAATGGGAATGTGATGGGCAAAGAGCAGCAGGGCACACGGGCAAGCAGAGGCCTCACACTGCCCGGAAACCTAGGAATGGCCTCACAGTGAGCCCAGAAAGGGCGGCCTTGGGGGGAAGGGAACCCTTATGTGCACAGTCCACATTACCCGGACAGAGGGAGCCCCTGTGTGCACCATCCACAGTGAGAACAGTCTGCTCTACAATTAAACTCGGCCCCCAGAGAAAACTCACATGGCACAGGGAGGCCCATGCTGTCACCCTCCCAGAGCCTGAGAGGTCAGGAGAGTGTCCCCCCAGCATTCTCCTATTGTGCCCTGGGGGCAGCAGCAGTAAACACCCCAGAAAGCGACACCACCAGGGCCCTCGTCTGCCGGGCTGAGAGGCAGGTCCCTTGTAGGGCCTGTGGGCACAGTGAGAGATGAAGCCCAGCCTGCAGGATGTGTCAGGTGACCTTGGACAGTAAACATGGTGTGGCCAGAAGAAGGGGGTGAGACAGGTAGGGAGGGGACCCAAAAGGGGGTAAGACTGGTAGGGAGGGATCACAGGTAGGGGAGGGGCCAAGGAAGTAGCCTCAGGGCTCAGCATTCAGCTCTTCCAGAACTTTGCAGCCACTAGACCTCTGGACGACACTTTCACTGCCTCTCAGATGCATGATCAGGATCAGATCATTTCACTGACAAGAGTGAACTACTGTGCTTCACACACTTTCCACTGGGAACACTTTTATCTTTACCATGTTTAGCGAACTATTTGTAACAAGCAGTAGATTCTCAGTTGTTCTTCAGGTGGGCTCGGATGGTGGTTGTTCAATTTGAAGTAATGGTGGTGGTAAGGGGTCATGGTGGTGGGACTGGTATTGGAATATTGAATGAAGTAAATTGTGAACAACTTTAAAATGTTAAATTAAAAAAATTTAGAGTGTATGACTGACAAATGGAAGGACCTGACTCTCCAAGGACACCCTTGGGCCAGGGACACAACACCAGGGCATCCTACTTGGACACGAACAGGGAACTGAGAGATTCTCTCCAGCACTGGTCGTGTCGAGTGTCCAGAGAGGAGGTGGTGGGGTAGGGTCAAAGAAAGGAGTCTCCTCCCCCTGGTTCCTGCATCCAGCAGAATCAGGACCGGGTAAGACCGAGGTTCAGGAGAAGATTCTTGATCTCCTGACCAGGCCAAGTTGGGGTCTCTCTCAGCTCTGCATGCAGTGGGCCCTGGAGAGGAATGTCAGGATGAGGAGGGGGTGGGGTTAGGAGTTGTTTCAGAGAAAGGCACTGAGCCCTGTAGACCCTCCCCAGCCAGGCCTGTGTCCCACCTGACAGGATCCCAATTTCCCTCCCTCAGCTCTGCTCTGTCTGAGTCCCACCCATCACCCGCTACACACTCACACAGAGCAACTCAAGGACCTTAACAGTAGACACCAGGCCCAAGGCCAGCACACCGCCTCTGTGGTTCCAGGATTATGGGAGTGGTTGGAGTAAGCCAGAGAAGTGGCCCCTGACATGGAGGCTGAGAGGCAAACAGTGTGCCGGGTGCTGGGCAATAACTGGGCTCTACTGCTCTACGACTCCAGGCATCTCTTGTTCCATGGGCATCCCTTACGCGTCCCCAGGGAGTGGGCAGTAAGAGTTCTAAAACTGAAAATCAGGTACAAGAGAAGGAATTCACTGTTCAGAAATTGACAGTTATTCTCAAACCTGCCTGGCACCCTAAATGCAAAATAAAGCACAGTGAGAAGGAAACAGTAGTGCACGCAATGACACCCGTGCCACAGCTGTCCCCACCAGCCCCGGAGAGCGTGTCACACGGCATCACAGAGACACATCTGGATTCATTGTGAACACTCGGTCAGACCAGACATTAATTTAAGCAACACTGTGAGGATTCAGAGACCCCCTGGAATGTCCTGGGAGAGACTCTGAGAGGGGCATGTGACTAAGGCAGTTGGAATCTCCAGCTCGTCTGACCCAGCAGCTCGTCCCCATCGTTTACCTGCTGGAAGCTGAGCCAGAAGGAAGCAACAGGCAAAGGCAAGAAGCAAGTACATCCCACTGGGCCCGGAGGGAGGGAGGGAGGGAGGACTCTCCAGCACAGAGTCAGCATCCAGGAGGCAGAGAGGGGAGGATCCACATGCAGACTGCTAAGTTGAGGGGATGAGCCAAGTCAAATATTCAGGCCTCACGTCTCGGTCAGTGAAGTGAATCGACTGAAGTGTTCCCAGGCCCCATTGCCAGGATCGGGCACTGCTGTGACTGGAGGGAACCTCGGCCTCCAGAAGTCGGAATTGGCTTCTCACAAGAGTTTGCACTGACTGTGATCACTCTTGGCCTCTTGGCCCTGCCCCGTAAGAGGGCTTGCACCTGCTTCAGGGCTCTCCTGTGTTCACACATCTGTGAAGGGACCCTGGGTACTGAGGCTCAGTCGTGGGCTCAACTCTATTCTCCCTGGCTCAGTTACTCCGATACCGCATAACTGACAATTTGCATACCGACAAATCGGCCACAGCCAATGTGCATTTGCGCTTGAGGATCTGTCCTGCATTTCCTATGAATTAGCCCCCAGGAACTATTCATCACTAAGAAACCAGCCCGTCTTTAGCAAACACTTTGTCCCCTCAGCTGCACCTGCTCCCTTCCTCCTGCCACATCCTTTAGGCCCTGTGAGGTCCCACTCCATGACTCCTCTTGTCCTTGGAAGGTAGGTGACCTCCTGACCCATGTCCAGATGTGCCCCTGTCCTCCACAAACTCGAACGGGCAGGCCAGTACAGCCCCAAACACAAGAACCCATCACCTTTCCTTGTCCAACCCTCAAATTCAGAAAGTCTCACACCCTATCCACAGGAGTCACCGACTCAATGCACCTCCAGGAGGTGGCAAGGGCCCTCTCTCATGTGTGCACAGCAGCCTCCTTGGGGCTACTGGGGCCTATTGCACCTTCACACCAGATCCTAGACATCGGGCAATGCATTGCACCTGCCCACACGTACACAGGGCCCCTCACTCTGCTGGGGCAACCACAGTGAGGCGAGTTGACAATGACATTGGATTGAACAACCACCCCAAGCCTGCCCGAAGAACAGGCCCTAGTTGTTTTTTATTTTGTATTGCTTGCTATGAATGATTCGCTAAATATGACCATAAAAGGGTTCCCGGAGACAGTGTGTGAAGAACAGGAGTTCACTCTTGACGGTGAAATGAGCTGGGCGTGGTAGTGCAGCAGAGAGGTAGAGAAAAGTGTCTGCCAAGGGTTTAGTGGCCAGAAAGTTCTGGAAGAGCTACGTGTTGACCCCTGAGGCTAATTGCTTGGGCCGTACCTACCTGTGGCCCCTCTCTACCTGTCTCACCCCAATGAGTGGCCTCTCCCTACCTGTCTCGCTTCTGACCTGTAGCCACTCCCTGTTGACTGTCCAAGGTCACCTGACACCTACTGCAGGTGGCCCTCACCTCTCACTGGGCACAAAGGCCCTAGCAGGGACCTGCCCTCTCAGACCTGCAGGCTCAGGCCCTTGGGGCATCGCCTCTCATGGGGCTTTTCCTGCTGCTGCCCCACTGGGCAGAGCAAAAGGACTTTGGAGGATCACTCTCCTTACCCTGCCCAGGCTCTGGGAGGGTAATGCCACAAGCTTCCCTGGGTGGTGTGAGTTTTCTCTGGGGGCCGGGTTCAGCCATAGAGCTGACTGTTCTCCTCACTGTGGTCGGGAAACGTGGACAGTGCACTCAGGGGCTCCCCTCCCCACGGAGATGTCCTTTCTGGGCTCGCTGACCGAGGAAAGCTCTTCCATCGGACGTCATGCCAAGGTTTCCCAGCGGTGTGAGGCTTCTGCTTGCCCCTGTGTACTGTTGCTCTTTGCCCTTCACATTCCCATTGTCCCACGACAGAGCAAACTCTGGGTTCTCTCTCTCCGCCTGCGGGCAGAGGGGGCTTGAGGCCTATGAGAAGACTAGACCCAGGAGCTTTGAGTTTCCACTGCGAGATCTGGATGGAGACGAATCGGCCGTGACTCACAAAGGACCGAGGAGACGAGAGTGCTGGCCTTTGAGTGTAGCCAAAATGGAATCTGGCACCACCCCACCTGAAATGATGCAAGACTTTTCTAGTGACAACTTTTTTTGTGACTTGTTGGTCCCTGGAATTTGGTCTCTGCTATCCTCAGAGCACCCTCATTCTCCCCATGGGGCTGGCCCTGTTTCTTGTGCTGACTGAGATGGACACGTATTGCGATGCCAACACCACCCACCACCGCTCTGAATCCTCCCAGCTGCTGTCCGTGCTGATGCTGTGCTGAACCCGAGTTTTTGCGTGTTTCCCTGCAGAGAGAAGCAGGCAGAGGCCTCGGGACTGCAGAAAACTCCCCGCACTCTGGACATGGCCCCGCCCCTGTTCGGGATCATTCCAGGATGTTCCGAGAGACACGAGGAGACTCGGTCCTTCCTCTCCTCGGGTTTGGGTTGCCCTTGGGGCAGGTAGCTCTGTGGATTCATCGGGACATTCTCCTGAAGACTCTTGTTCGCTTGAATCTGCGGAAATGTAGAGCTCATCCCAGCTCTGGCATCCCCTGGGAGGCCTCTGAAATAGATATCCTGAGGAGGCCAGAGCCAGGAGATGCTCCCAGGGCCCTGACCCACAGGCACAGCGATCTCTAGAAGCCTGAAGCCCACGTAGCTTGGGACCGCGTAGGCCATGGCTTTCCGTGGTATCTGACTCTCTTGGGGCAGAGGCTGATTTTCGTCACACGAGGTAGGAGGCCGTGAGTGATTCGGGGCTGAGGGTGTGACTGTCCTCGGTCAGAACAGGAAGCAGTGACCTATTTCTCTCCCCCCAAACCTGGCAGTGGAAATTCGAAGCTCCTGGGTCTAGTTTTCTGATAGGGCTAAAAGCTCCCTCTGTCCACAGGTGGAGAGAGAGAAAGCCGCGACCAGCTCTGTTGGGAGACAATGGGACTGGAACGGGCAAAGAGCAGCAGGACACAGGGGCAAGAGAGGCCTCACACTGCTGGGAAATCTTGGCATGGCCTCAGATGGAAGAGCTATCCGTGGTCAGCAAGCCAGAGGGACATCTCTGGGAGAGGGGAGACACTATGTGCACCGTCCAAGTGGTCTCAAACAGAGGGAAACACTGGCGCCATCAAAGGGAGAATGGTCAGCTCTACAGCTGAACCCAGCATCCAACAAGAACTCACATGGTAAAGGGAAGCCTGCGGTGCCACCCTCCCAGAGACCAGGATGGTCAGGAAAGTTCACCCTGACCTCTTGCCGATCTCCTCTGAGAAGAGGTAGAAGCCAGAAAACCCTCCTGGAAGTGGATGCCCCGAGGGCCTGAGCCTGCAAGCCTGAGAGGGCAGGTCTCTGGCTAGGGCCTGTGAGCACAGTGAGAGGTCAGGGCCATCCGGCAGCAGGTGTCAGGGGACCCTGGACAGTAAACAGAAAGTGGCCACAGGAACAGAGCGAGACAGGGAGGGAGGGGCCACAGGAAGGGGGCGAGACAGGTAGGGAGGGGCCGCAGACAGGGAGGGGCCGAAGGTAGGAAGGAAGGGGCCAAGTAGGTAGCCTCAAGGGTCAGCATTCAGCACTTCCAGAACATTCCGGCCACTAAACCTCCGGCAGACACTTTCTCTGCCTCAGCTGCACTACCCGGCCCAGATCATTTCACCGTAAGGGTGAACTACTGTTCTTCACACACTTTCTTCTGGGAACCCTTTTTTTTTAAAATCAAGTTTAGAGAATTATTTGTAACAAGGAATACACCAAAAAATTCTTTAGGGACTGTTATTCAGGCAGGCTCCGGTGGTGGGTGTTCAATTTGAAGTCATGTTGGTGGAAAGGGGTAATGCCGGTGGGTTGGTGTCGGAATATGAAAGGTAATAAATTATTTTGAGCAACTTCATGAAAATAAAATTATAAAGAAAAGTTTGAGAACGATTGACAAATGGAAGGACTGAAATCCCCACGAAGCCCTCTGGACCCAGGACACAGCACCGGGGCATCCTACCCGAAACGGACAGGGAGCCGAGAGATTCTCTCCAGCACTGGCCGAGTCAAGTGTCCAGAGACCAGGAGTTTGGGGCCACCTGCAAAGTTTGGGTCTCCCCCACCAGCACTTGATGGACACGGCGGGCCCCACCCACTCGGTCCTGGAGCCTATCTAAAGGGGAACTTCCAGGAAGTGGATCCTTTCCGGCCTTCACCTGCCACGGGGATGCAGCATCTCTGAGCCTTGTCCAGACTCCCCGATTTAGCAACGTCGAAGGCCACAGCAGAGGACCGCCACAGAGTTCAGGTGAGTGGACTCTCCATCCACTCTCAGACAGGATGTAGGTCCGGGGGCTCTTGGAAACAGGAGGTTTGGATGGGGTCTAGACTAGGGAGAGGAGGATGTGCCAAGGCAGGGTAGGAGGGGGCATTCCTGGGTGCGCGTGTGTATGGCGTGTGAGATTCCTTATAAAGTGCACTGCAGGGCTCTGTGGGATAATGTGTGCATGTGTGTGTTTTCCTGTGTGCACGCATGTGTCTGTGTGCATGTGTGTTTATGTGTACGTGTGTGTGTCTCTGTGGGCATGTGTGTGAATGTACTTCTGCGTGTGTGTGCATGTGTATGTGGGTGTCTGTGCGTACACGGACGTATGTATGTGCGCATGCATGTGTGTGTGTGTGTCTCTGTGCATGTATGTTTGCATGTGTGTGAGTTGCAGTGAGTGGCCGTGTGTAACTCTGTGAGTGAATCAAGCTTGTTTCTCCTTTCTTTAGGAGGCCGACTCTGCCGCCAATACCCAGAGATGAGTTCTGTGTGGGGACGACCCGCTCGGCCCAGAGGCCCTGCAGCCCAGAGAGCCCAGGCCTGGAAGGTGTCCCCGGGAGGAGCCCCGGAGCACGAGGACCCCAAGGTAAGTGTTGGGCTGGTGCAGGGAGGAAGTGGGAGGGTGGAGGTGGACAGGCCCAGAGTCAGGCCGGGAGGGGAAATGAGCGTGCCCGCCTCTGCCCTGTCCCGTCTCTCGGAGCTGGTCTTGGAGCTCATCACGGGTCAAGTGGGCAGGGCTTTCCATCGGGCATCAGTGGGCCATGGGCAGGGCCCCCTGTGCTCTGGCCTCAGACCCTGCCAGGCCCCAGCTGCCCTTTGCCGCTAGTGCCAGGGGGTGTTGGCCCGTGTGGAACCAACGGCTGCCCATGCCGAGACGAGTCCTCCAGGCCCCACGTGTCCCAGCCCTCTGGGGCCACAGGGGCTCTGGGCTGGAATCTCCCAGGGGATCCCTGGGGGGGATGGGGTCCTCGTCCTCCTGGCTCCAACTGGCCAGTCCCTCTCTGACCCTGCACCGGCTCGCAGAGCCCCTGCCTCACTCTGGCCCTTCTCTCCGCAGGTCAAGTGCAAGGACTGCGGCGCCTTTGGGCACCGGGCACGGAACCTCAGCTGCCCCATCAGACGCTGGCAGGGGGCCCTGGTTCTCCAGCCCCTGGGACGCCCAAAGGAAAAGGAGAACGTGCCGCCCCGTTGTGCACCAGCGCCCTCCAGGGGCGTCCCTAAGGCCTGCGGATCCAGGTGAGTACTGGCACGTTGCCGGCAGCTCGGGGCTCCGTCCCAGATTTGGTGTCTCCCAACACCCATAGGATGATTGGCCGGGCATCCCAGAGAGGAGGGGAAGGAGGGAGCCCACCTCCTCCCTCCCAGAGAGCGCCTCTCTCCTGGGGCCCCAAATGCCAGGGTCGAGGCACCCAGAGAGAGGCCCTGGGGGGTGGAGGACGGAAGGCAGTGGGACGGGCCGGCAGAGAGGACGCTGGTGCAGAGGCCCCGCAGCTCTCCCTCCTCTCTCCCACAGGGCTGGGGGACGGGTCAGGGATGAACGATCGAGGATGGGCTGGGCTGACTGACTCTCTGATGTGCTGTTTGCAGGCTCATTCCCGGGAGGGGATCTCTGCCGAAGGGATGCCCCACGACACAGGACCAGAAGCCCCAGGCCTCAGCGAAGGAGGGGAAGGAGTCCTGGGACTCCGTGAGGGTAAGTACAGAGGGGCCAAGCTAGCCCATTCCTTCATGATCCTGGGCGCCGCCCCCCCCCCACCCCCCGCCACCGTGTCTCCTCTCTGGTGTCCCTCTCACTGTTCAGGGTCCCCTGACCTGTCCCTCCTCTGTCCACCCCAGTGTTCTAATGTTTGTGGTACCTTCGTCATGGTCACTGGTTTGGGTGTGAGCTGGGGACGCAAATGTCACTGTGTCGAATTTGTGCTTTTCTCTCTCTTTCCTTGCAGCAGCCATGCAGAACCCGGCCTGCGCTGGTCCTTGAAGTACCCGTCCAGCCTGAGGAGGTGCCTCGCGGACAACCCCAGAGCAGTCCTGAGTTGGTTCCCGTTGCCCGGAAAACACCGGGCCTTTCGCCGAGCTGTGTGCCCGCTTCTAGGAGCCCCGCATGGGCAGCTGCCCGTACACCTGCCCTGGCTCCCAGCCGCAAGCCCCGGGCACTCATCCAGTTTGGATGCCACAGTGGCAGCGATGGAGCAGCAGGCGAGAGAGCAGCAGGCAAGAGAGCGGCCAGCGCACTCACAGACGCCACCCACAGTTCCCCGAAGAAACGGAGGCTCGGTCCCTCCCCCTCCCCCCAGGGAAGCAGCCCGGGCACAAGATTGGGCAGCGGCCACCAACAGGACACTCTGGTCCCTGGAAATGAATGCCCTGTCCACACCCCAGTTCCTGCCCAAGCCCACGAGAGTGGCCAACGTGATGAACAGGTGCTTGAAAGAGGCTCCCAGCCCCAGGCTCCTAGTAGCCACGGACAGGAGGTTGCGGCCTGCCCTGCGAGCCCTTTGCCTCACCTGGGGAACCCTGTGGAGGTCCAGCCTCTCACCATGGTGTTCCGGAGGCTGCAGGGGGACCACTGGAGCTGTGGGTTCCTGCCTGTCAGCTCAGACTCCTCTGTAGCGGCCCCTGAGCCCCCTGCTTGCAGCCCACCCGCCGTAGGCCCGACCCCGCGCCCCTTCAGTGTGCTCTATGAGGACCTCCTGGTGTCCTCGTCCTCCGACGAGAGCGAGCCCCCTGCTTGCAGCCCACCCGCCGCAGGCCCGACCCCGCGCCCCTTCAGTGTGCTCTATGAGGACCTCCTGGTGTCCTCGTCCTCCGACGAGAGCGAGCCCCCTGCTTGCAGCCCACCCGCCGCAGGCCCGACCCCGCGCCCCTTCAGTGTGCTCTATGAGGACCTCCTGGTGTCCTCGTCCTCCGACGAGAGCGAGCAAGACTGAGGCCAATGCCCACCAGCCTGTGCCCCCGGCTGCATGTCACCCGGACTATCCTGTTACTCTGGAGGATACCTGTGGGCCCAGACTGTCTCTGGGGGACCCCTAGTACCTAGCCCAGAGCAGGGGGGACTGTTGGCAGTTGGGGGCCAAGATGGGACTCGCACTCAGGTGCCCGAGAAGCATCGTTCCAAGTTAGGACTCTCAGGAGAATTCCAGATCCTGCATCTGAGGCTGTTTGAATTCTGTCCCAGCAGACTTTGCAGAAGAAGATGGTGGGATGAACAGCAGCAGAATCCTGGCCTTTCGTTCTGCTGTGGCCGGGGCTAGGACCATAGCAGGTACCGTGTCGTGTGCGCACGCCAGCGGTGCCTTGACTTGCTGGGGTCTTTGGTCGTTAGGTGGGCTCTGCATGTGCCCATGTCCCATGTAGGGGCAGAGCAGGATGGGCGTGTTTTGGGGACTGTGCCCTGGGATGTCATCGGGACTCCCCATGTCAGTGACTTTCCTCCAATAAAGTGTCTGAATTGCACCTATGTCTGGTCTCTCCCTGGGAGGCATCGCCAGTCACGCACATCCGGGTCCCCTCCCCCTGGTTTCTCATCCAGCAGAAACCATCCAGGATGGTCAGAGCCAAGAGCTCGGGAGAGGTGTCTTGTCCTCCTGACCGGGTCGGGTGGAGGTATCTCTCAGCTCAGTCTCAAGTTGGCCCTCGACATGAATTTGGGATTTGGAAGGGGTACGTGTGGGATTCAGTGCCAGAGAAAGGCACCAAGCCTTCCAGGCCCCTCCTCATCTGGGCCTGGGTCCCATCCATCAGGATCCCCGTTTCCCTCCCTCAGCTTTGCTTTGGTCTGTTTCTCACCCATCACCCGCTACACGCTCACACAGAGCAACTCAAGGACGGGTCGGGCACATAAATGTCACTGGGGCGCCCCAGCGCTAGAAGACTCCCGTGAGAGGGTTAGGGGCTCACAGCCATGAATCCCAGGTAAATTCTCCTTCCATGCAGAAGAAAAACTATGCATCAAGTAGGCACTCCTTCCCAAGCATTCCACTGGTCACTCCTTTTGAAGAAATGATTGGCGATCTTTTCTCTGTCTATCCGCTCTTGATTTTGATTGTGGGACAGTCATTGAGTTAAACGTATATGTTTCTCCGGGGCATAAGGAGTCCCTTAGGACACGGGGCACTAGGGTTAAGAAAAAAGACCTGCAGGAATTCCTTACTTACATCATCATCGGTGAGGTGTCTCCCTGGTTTCCCCAGGAAGGTACTATTGAAGAGAAACGTTGGGGGAGAGGAGGAGATTGCTTAAAAGATTATTATGAAACCTTTGGGCCTGAGAAAGTTCCAGTCCAAGCCCTTTCCTATTGGAAACTCATTCGTGATATTCTCAAAATTTATCATCACTCCCCTGAAGTAAGGAAGATTGTCCAACGTGGGAGAGATTTCTTAAGAACATTGTCATTACCCCCCTCCACCTGCTCTTGGGTTGTGATTCCTGTGCCCAACAGTGACAGCCCTCCCGCTGATAAGACACAATCCAGAGATTCCCATCAGACCAAGGCCCTTTAGAAACCCCTCCCTAAAGAGTCCTCCTGACAAATTATCCCCCACTGATGTTCCAACCCTGGAGAATGGGGCCGCCCATTATCATGATCATGAGTCTCTTCCCCCTCTTGGAGCCTTTCCTACCTTACCCCCACCCTATCCTAACTTGAGCCTATTTCGGCCTCTACACTCCCTTGCGTGCCTAAAGACCCTCCTCTTTGTGCTCTGGTTCTTGATTGGATTTCGTTTCCAGTGCCCTGGATAGGGCTAAAAACCACTGCTGGCTGACCCCTAATGATCGATATCTTTTATCAATCCTGCCTGGCACCCTAAATGCAAAACAAAGCACAGTGTGAAGGGAAAGTGCTGTGCGGGAATGACACCCGTGCCACAGCTGTCCCCGCCCAGCCCCGGAGAGCACGTCCACACAGCGTGTCAGGGACGCAACTGGATTCGCAGCCAGCGCTCCGTCAGGTCAGACGTTTCTCTAAGGGAACCCAAGAGGAGCAGAGACCCGCGGGAACATCCCGAGAGAGACCCTAGAAGCATGTGTGGCTTCGGCAGGCGGAATCCCCAGCTCGACTGCCCCAGCAGCTCGTCCCCATGGTTAACGTGCTGAACGCTGAGCCACAAGGAAGCAACAGGCAAAGGCACGAAGCAGCTTCATCCCGCTGGGCCCCGAGGGAGGCGGGACTCTCCAGCACAGAGTCAGCATCCAGGAGGCAGAGAGGGGAGGATCCACACGCAGACTGCCCAGGTGAGGGGCTGAGCCAACTCCAATACGCCCGGGTCTCACTCCTCGGTCTGTGAAGTGAATCGACGGAAGCGTTCCCAGGACCCATTGCCAGGATCAGGCACTGCTGTGACTGGAGGGAAACTCGGCCAGTGAAATCCGGGATTGGCTTCTCGCCAGACTCTGCACTGTGCTCACTCTGGGCCTCTTGACCCTGCCCCGTATGAGCACCTCCATCCCCTGAGCACTGGGGCTTAATGGCTCAGTCGTGGGCTCCAACCCAGCTGCCCCCGGCTCAGCTACTCGGATACCACATTGCTTCCAGCCCCTGCCAACAAGCATTTCTGCTCTGAGGATCTGTCCTGCATTTCCCACGAATTAGCCCCCGGGAACTCTTTGTCACTAAGAACCCAGCCCGTCACTAGCCACCACTCTGAGCTCCGCCTGCTCCCCTCCTCCTGCCACATCCTTTAGGTCTCTCAAGGTCCCACTCCTTGACTCCTCTCGTCCTTGTAAGGGACGGGGCCTTGTGCCTCATCTCCAGACATTCCCCTGTCTTCGACAACCTTGCACGAGTAGTCCAGTGCTGCCCTGAGCCCCTGAGCCCCTGCCCTTTCCTCGTCCAACCCCCAAATTCAGAAACTCTCACACCCTGTCCACAGGAGTCACCGACCCAATGCACCTCCAGGAGGTGGCAAGAGCCCCTCTCTCGTGTGGGCACAGTAGCCTCCTGGGGGCTACTCGGGGCCTTTGGCACCTTCACACCAGCCCCTGGACAGCAGTGTCTGCATCGCACCTGCCCCCAAGTCCCACAGGGCCCCTCACTCTGCTGGGGGTGAGCAGAAGTGAGGTGACTTCACGGTGACATTAGATTGAACAACCACCCCCAAGCCTGCCCGAAGAACAGGCCCTAGTTTTTTACTTTCTATTGCTTCTAACGAATGATTCGTTAGATATGAGCATAAAAGTGTTCCCAGAAGACAGTGTGTGAAGAACAGTAACTCACTCTTGACAGTGAATTGAGCTGGGCCTGGTAGTGCAGCAGAGAGGTAGAGAAAGTGTCTGCCAAGGGTTTAGTGGCCAGAACGTTCTGAAAGATCTAAGTGTTGACCCCTGAGACTACTTACTTGGGTCATCCATACCTGTGGCCCCTCTCTAGCTGTCTCACCCCTACTCATGGCCTCTCCCTACCTGGTTCACTTCCTACATGTAGCCACTCCCTGTTTACTGTCCAAGGTCACCTGACACCCAGATTAGCCGGCCCTCACCTCTCACTGTGCCCAAGGCCAAAGCCACGGACCTGCCTTCTCAGCCTTGCAGGCTCAGGGGCGTCACCTCCCAGGGGTATTTTCCTGATGCTCCCCCCACAGGGCATACCGCGAGGACGCTGGAAGGACACTCTCCTGATCCGCCCAGGGTCTGGGTGGGTGACGCCATGGGCTTCCCTGTGGGGTGTGAGTTCTCTCTGGGGCACGGGTTCAGTTGTAGAGCTGAGTCTTCTCAGTGCACAGGACTGCAACCAGGATGGAGGGCACAGGTTCTCCCCTCCCCCCGGGGAAGTCCTTTCAGAACTCACTGACGAAGGATGGCTCTTCCATCTGAGGTCATGCCAAGGTTTCCCTGCCGTGTGAGGCCTCTGCTTGCCCCTGTGTCCTGCTGCTCTTTGTCCTTCACATTCCCATGGTCCCACAACATAACTGATTCAGGGTTCTCTCTCTCCACCTGCAGACAGAGGGGGGCTTAAGACCTATTGAAGACTAGACCCAGGAGCTTTGAGTTTCCACTGCCAGGCCTGGATGGAGACGAATCAGTCGTGACTCACAATGGACCAAGGAGAACAGAATGCTGGCATTTGAGTGTGGCCGAAATGGAAGCTGGCACTAACCCACCTGGAAAGATGCAAGATTTTTCTCGTGACAACTTTTTTGTGATTTGTTGGTCACTGGTATTTGGTCTCTGCTCAGATCACCCTCATCCTCCCAATGGGGCTGGCCCTGTTTCCTGTGCTGACTGAGATGGACAGTCACACATATTGTGATGCCAGCACCACCTCTTGGAGTCCTCCCAGCTCCGGTCCAGGTCGATGCTGTGCTGAGCCCAAGTTTTCTATACATATCCCCACAGAGAGAAGCAGGCAGAGGCCTTAGCAATGCAGGACAACTCCCTCCATTCTGGACATGGCCCTGACCCTCTTCGGGATCATTCCGGGATGTTCCGGAGAGACATGGAGAGACTCGGTCCTTCCTCTCCTCAGGTTCAGGTTGCGGTTGGGGCAGGTGGCTCTGTGGATTCACCAGTATATTCTCCTGAAAACTGCTGTTAAATTGAATGTCTGGCAATATAGAGCTCATCCCAGCTCTGGCTTCCCCTGCGAGGCCTCTGAAGTAGATATCCTGAGGAGGCCATAGCCAGGAGATGCCCAGGGGCCCTGACCCACAGGCGCAGCTGATCTCTGGAATCTGGAAGCCGCATAGCCTGGGACCACGTAGGCCATGGCTTTCCGTGGTATCTGACTCTCAGGGGCAGAGGCTGATTTTCGTCACACGAGGTAGGAGGCCATGAAGTGATTCGGGGCTGAGGGTGTGACTGTCCTCTGTCATAACAGGAAGTAGTGACCTATTTCTCTCCACCCAGACCTGGCAGTGGAAATTCAAAGCTCCTGGGTCTAGTTTTCTGATAGGGCTTAAAGCCCCCTCTGTCCACAGGTGGAGAGAGAGAAAGCCGCGGCCAGCTCTGTCGTGAGACAATGGGATTGTGAAGGGCAAAGAGCAGCAGAACACAGGGGCAAGAGAGGCCTCACACCACCGGCAAAGCTTGGCATGGCCTTAGATGGAAGAGCTATCAGTGGTCAGCGAGCCAGAAGGACATCCCCGGGAGAGGGGAGCCACTATGTGCACAGTCCAAGTTGTCCAAGTTGTCCCAACAGAGGGAGCCTCTTGGCGCCATCCACAGTGAGAATGGTCAGCTCTACAGCTGAACCCGGCACCCAACAAGAACTCCCACCATAAAGGGAAGACCACGGTGTCACCCTCCCAGAGACCAGGATGGTCAGGAGAGTTTACCTCGACCTCTTCCCGCTCTCCCCTGTGGGGCAACAGCAGGAAAACCCTCCTGGAAGGTGACGCCCCGAGGGCCTGAGCCTGCAAGACTGAGAGGGCAGGTCTCTGGCTAGGGACTGTGGGCACAGTGAGAGGTGAGGGCCAGCCTGCAGCAGGTGTCAGGTGACCTTGGACAATAAACAGGGAGTGGACACAGGAAGCCCGTGAGACAGGTAGGGAGGGGCCACAGGTAGAGAGGGGCCAAGGAAGTAGCCTCAGGGGTCAGTATTCAGCTCTCCCAGAACTTTCCAGCCACTAAACCCTTAGTAGACACTTTCTCTGCATCTCCGCTTCACTTTCAGGCCCAGATCATTTCAATGAAAACAGTGAACTACTGTTCTTCACACACTTTCCTCTGGGAATCCTTTTTTTTAAAATCAAGTTTAGAGAATTATTTGTAACAAGTAATACACAAAAAAATCTTTAGGGAGTGTTAATCAGGCAGGCAGGGGTGGTGGGTGTTCAATTTGAAATCATGTTGGTGGAAAGGGGGAATTGTGGTTGGATGGGTGTCGAAATATTGAAGGTAATAAATTATTGTGAGCAACTTCATGAAAACAAAATTATAGAAAAATATTTTAGAATGATTGACAAATGGAAGCACTGGAATCTCCATGAAGTGTCCCTTTCACTGTCCAGGGTCCCCTTCTGTCCTTCTCTCTGTACACCCCAGTGTTCTAGGTTTGGAGGACCTTCCTCATGGACACTGGTTTGGGTCTGAGCTGGGGACGCAAATGTCAGTGTGTCTAATTTGTGCTTTTCTGTCTCTTTCCTTGCAGCAGCCATGCACATCCCGGACGGGGCTCGTCCTTGGAGGACCCGTCCAGGCAGAGGAGGTGCCTCGCACCCCAGAGCCGTCCTGAGCTGAGCACCGCGGGTGGGAGAGTGCCAGGCTCTTCGCCGAGCTGCATGTCCGCTTCCAGGATCCCCTCATGGGCAGCCGCCAGCACGAGTAGCCTGGCCCCCAGCTCCAAGCCCCGGGCACTCATCCAGTTTGGAGCCCTCGGTTGCAGCAATGGAGCATCGGGCAAGAGAGCAGCCAGCACACCAACAGACCGCACCACAGTTCCCCAAAGAAATGGAGGCTCAACCCATGCCCCCCCGCCACAGGGAAGCAGTCTTGGCACAAGGCTGGGCAGCAGCCACCGACAGGACACTCTGACCCCTGGAACTGACTGCCCTGCCCACGCCCCAGTTCCTGCCCAAGCCCAGGGGAGTGGCCAGCAAGACAAATGGGTGCCTGAAAGAGTCTCACGGCAGGCAGGAGGGTGCGGATTGCCCTGGGAGCCCCCTGCCCATTCCGGGGACCCCTGTGGGGGTCCAACCTCTCACCATGGTGTTCCGGAGGCTGCAGTGGGACCACTGGAGCTGTCGGTTCCCGGCTGCCAGCTTGGTCTCATGCGTGGCAGCCCCTGAGCCCCCTCTCTGCAGTCCACCCGCCTTAGACCCGACCCCTCTCCCCTTCAGTGTGATCTATGAGGACCTCCTGGTTTCCTCATCCTCTGATGAGAGCGAGCAGGACTGAGCTGACCCGCCAAAGTCCACCAGCCTGGGCTCCCTGCCATGTGTGGCCGGGAACATCTTGCTACTGTGGAGGAGAACCCCGGGCCCAGACTGTCTCTGGGGGACCCCTAATACCTAGCCCAGAGCAGGGGGGACTGTTGGCAGCTGTTGGCCGAAAACGGACTCACACTCAGGTGCCCGAGAAGTATCATCTGGAGTTTGGACTCTCACTGGAATTCCAGCTCCTGTGCCTGAGGCTGTTTCAATCCTGTGCCCACAGACTCAGCGAGAGCAGACGGTGGGAGGCACAGCAGCAGCAGCAGCATTGTGACCCTTCTTTCTCCCGTGGCCAGGGCCAGGGCCATGGCAGGTACCATGTCATGTGTGCTCACACAGCGGTGCCCTGACTCTGCTGGGGTCGTGAGTGCGTTGGGTGGGCTCTCCATGTGCCCATGTCCTGTGTGTGTGCAGAGCATGATGGGGCGTGTCATAGAGACTGTGCCCCGGGGTGTCACTGGGACTCCCTATGTCAGTGACTTTCCTCCAATAAAGTGTCTGAACTGCACCCGTGTCTTGTCTCTCCCAGTCAGGTGTCTCCAATCATGCACAGGCTGTGTCCCCTCCCCTGGTTTCCGTGTTCAGCAGAATCAGGATAGGGCAAAGCTGAGGGCTCAGGAGAGAATTCTTGACCTCCTGACTGCCTTGTTGGGGTCTCTCTCAGCTGAGTCTGCAGTGGGCCTGGACAGAAACTTCAGGTTGAGCAGGGGGTGGGGGTGGGCATGGGAGTCGGTTCTGGAGAAAAGCACTGAGCCCTCCAAGCCCCTTTCCAGCCACAAGTCCCCCAAGCCCCACCTGGGTCCACCAGACGGGATCCTCATTTCCCTCCCTCAGTCCTGCTCAGCCTGGGACCCGCCCATCACCCTCTACATGCTCACACAGAGCAACTCAAGGACCTTAATGGTGGACACCAGGTCCAGGGCCATGAATCGTCTCTGCGGTTCCAGGATTACGGGAGTGGCCAGAGTAAGCCAGAGAAGGGGCTCCTGAGGCCTGTCGGGACCCTGCAGAGGAAAGTGACCCACTGACCTGCACGTTCCAAATCCCAGATAGCTCTAGGCCTGGAGGGTTTAGGGAAGTATGTTTCCAGGTGGACCAGCCGCCTGCCATTGGACTCCGTTTCTGATCCAGAGATGTCTGATACCCATCCTGGGGTCAAACTCACACACGGATCGAGACTGTAAGAGGAAGCTCCCCTTTTTGGCACCCTGATGTGCCTTCAGAGCTGGGAGCTGGGAGGTATCCCGGGGTTACAGGGGATGGTGCCCGGCTCTCCCCTCAGGCAGGGCCCGGGAGGCACCCAGGGTCCCATCCACATTCCTCCTGCTGCCCTTTCGGTCCATGGAGTTTCACCCTCTGACACTGGCAGGTACCACCTCAAATATGCCCCCCAGCACTGCCCTGACCTGTGCTGGGGCCAGTATCTGTCTGGCCGTGGTTGCCATTTTGGAGGGACTCTACATGTGCCCTTCCGGAACCTCTCTCCTTCAAACTGGGCACCCAGTGCTTATGGACGGTCTCACCTTCATTCCTTCAATCTACTGCAGTCGGTCACGACTTGGCATGAGTACCTGGGCCTTTACGCTGTGGCACCTGTTGTATTGAATCAGCGAAAGTCACAGCACACACAAATTACCTTCTCTTTCCCATAAAGCATCAGCTCCAGCACTACTGGTCAGGGGAACGATGCCCACTCAGCGCTGTGGCCTTGAGGTCAGGCCAGAGTGTCTCCAGTCCCCCGTCTCACTCGGCTCCTCTTTTCTCTTGTTCCCAGTTATCCTTGCCAACAGGTGTTCACTTGCCGTGTTGGTTTAGAGTCTCTGATTCGGAGGTGCTGTGCATCTTTCCATGTGCTAGACTCAGTGGGGGCCATCTGAGACCACGAGGATGGACCATGGACGCAGTGTGCTAAGTGGACCAGATCAGACAGAGAGAAAGTCCTGTGGGATCTCTCTGAGATTGGAATCTAAAGAGATCCACAGTGTAGGAGACAGATGAGTGTTTCCTTTCCCAGGGAATTTGAACGTGAGCCCAGGAGGTCAGAGGAGGCCACTGGAGAGGTTCCGGCAGAGGGAGAGGCAGTGATGGAGATGACATGGCAGGGGAAGCCATAGGGTCCTTGGTGGTTCCTGAGCTACCTAAGAGGGATATCTGACTGGAGGGAGCTAAGTAGCACTCCAGAAACAATCATATGACAACACTTAAGTGTACGGAATAACGTGCTGAAATCCTCCATCTGACGAATTGTTCTGGGCCCAATACAGTCTGAGATGCTCTGAGGTAGCCGAGAACTGAGGGAGTTCAGAGTATGGTGTATTCCATCAATCTGTAACTCCACTCACAACACTGTGGCTGGCACTGCACGGATCAACATCAGTACAGAACGGTCAATGGGCACCTTGTGGGTACCCGTTATGCTCAGGAGGAAGGAAATGGCCACAGGAAACTGGCCTGGCCCATAGGGACCTCGGCTGGCAAGAGAAAAAGTTGAGCTTGCAATTCCACATGTCAATCTCATCCTCAAGGCACTCCTTCCTGCATTTGCCCAGGCCCGGCCTGCAGGGCTCACACGGAGCAAAATCGCCCGTGAAAGACAGAGACAGACAAGGGATAGAGACAGAGAGAGCTGCTGACACACATTCCATGGCTCTGTAAGCAAGGGTGTCCAGCGCAAAGAAAGGGTGGATTTGAATCTAACATTATAAAGGCTTTGTTTCTAAGAGTCAAAGGGTTTCTACCTAAGAGTCTAAAGGGTTTGTATCTAATAGTGTAAAGGGTTTCTTCCTAAGAGTCTAAAGGGTTTTCAGGTACGGAATCAGAGCTTTCACACCCCTGCATTTCAGAATTCAGTGGGTGTCTCCATTCTTAGGCAGCACGTAGGCACAAACCCTGTTACAGTGTTTATAAACTTGTGAGGGTGGAAGAAGGAGAGGACACCACATTCTATGAGCCACCAGGAAGACCCCAATTGAGCATCAGACTCTGCTCTGCACCAGAGAATGAACTCACCTATCAGAAACTGACGGTTATTCTCACATCCTACCTGACACCCTAAATGCAAAACAAAGCACATTTGGAAGGGAACCGGCCATTGGGAATGATACCTGTGCCACACCTGTCCCCACCAGCCCCAGAGAGCATGTCCACACTGTCTCACAGAGACACAGCTGATTTGCAGCGAGCATTCAGTCAGGTCAGACATTAATTGAAGAAACCCTGGAGGGAGCACAGACCTTGGGAAGGTCCTGAGAGAGACCCAGAGCTGGGGTGAGCTCTGCTTGGTGTGGACTCAAGCCAATTGCAGTTAGGAGAATCCCCCAAGTATCCCCAGAATCTCCTGCCCCAACCGCTCCAGAACCAGAGGAGAGGAAGGAAAGAGTGTCTTCATGTCTATCCAGAACCTCCCACAACGATCCCGAGCAGGGTCAGGGCCAGGCCCCCAGTGGGGAATTTGTTCCGCATCGCTGAGGACTCTGCCTGCTTCTCTCTGCAGGAAAACATGCAGAAAACACGGCCACAGCACAGCATCAAGCTGGATGGGAGCGGGGAGGACTCAGATAGGTTGTCTAAGTGTCAAAATATGTGTGACTGTCCATGTCTGTCAGGAAACAGGGCCAGCGCCACTAGAAGGACAAGCGCACCCTGGGGGGCAGCACTGACCAAATACCAGTGACCAACAAGTCACTGAGAAAAATCTCGCGTCTTTCCAGGTGAATCGGGTCGAGCTTCCATTCTGGCCACACTCAAAGGCCAGTGCTCTGTTCTCCTTGATCCTTCTGACTCACAACAGATTCATCTCCACACATACCTGGCAGTGGAAACTCGAAGCTCCTGGGTCTAGTTTTGTGGTAGGGCCAAAAGCCCCTTCTGTCCATTGGCAGAGAGAGAAAGCCTTGGCAAGCTCTGTTTTGGGACAACGGGAATATAAAGGGCAAAGAGCAGCAGGACACACTGGCAAGCAGAGGCCTCACACCTTCAGGAAACCTAGGAATGTCCTCACAGTGAGCCCAGAGAGGGCGGCCTTGGGGGAAGGGAACCCTTATGTGCACAGTCCACGTTACCCGGACAGAGGGAGCCCCTGTGTGCTCCGTCCACAGTGAGAACGGTCTGCTCTACAATTAAACTCGGCCCCCAGAGAGAACTCACACGGCACAGGGAGGCCCATGCTGTCACCCTTCCAGAGCCTGGGAGGTCAGGAGAGTGTCCCCCCAGCGTTCTCCTATTGTTCCCTGGGGGGCAGCCCCAGAAGGGGACACCCCCAGGGCCCTCGACTGCAGGGCTGAGAGGCAGGTCCCTTGTAGGGCGTGTGGGCACAGTGAGAGATGAAGCCCAGCCTGCAGCAGGTGTCTGGTGACCTTGGACAGTAAACAGGGTGTGGCCAGAAGAAGGGGGTGAGACAGGTAGGGAGGGGACCCAAAAGGGGGTAAGACTGGTAGGGAGGGATCACAGGTAGGGGAAGGGCCAAGGAAGTAGCCTCAGGGCTCAGCATTCAGCTCTTCCAGAACTTTGCAGCCACTAGACCTCTGGCCAACACTTTCACTGCCTCTCAGATGCATGATCAGGATCAGATCATTTCACTGACAGGAGTGAACTACTGTGCTTCACACACTTTTCAATGGGAACACTTTTATCTTTATCATGTTTAGTGAACTATTCATAACAAGCATTAGATTCTCAGCTTGTTCTTCAGGTGGGCTAGGGTGGTGGTTGTTCAATTTGAAGTAATGGTGGTGGGAAGGGGTCATGGTGGTGGGACTGGTGTTGGAATATTGAATGAAGTAAATTGTGAATAACTTCAAAATGTTAAATTATAAAAAAAAAATTAGAGTGTATGACTGACAAATGTTAGGACCTGACTCTCCAAGGACAACCTTGGGCCAGGGACACAACATGTGAGCCCAGTGAGGCAGCTGGGCTCAGGTAAAGGCCGAGGTGTGCTCTCCCTCTGTCAACTGACATTCCAGATTCCTTCATGATTTTTTAAAACTTTTGCTGATGCTGCCCCTCGATGTCAAGGGACCATTTCTTTCATTGTGTTTCTGTTTGGGCCACACTGGCAGTGCTCAGGCTGCCCGTGCTGTGTCCTCAGGATCACTGTCATTGGGGTTTGCCTGACCTTTGGGGAGCCATGGTTGAGCCCAGGTTTGCTGTAGACAGGACAGGAGCTGTGGAGACCCTCCACGGTACCGAACCTCACAGATGGCGCCTGTTTCCTGTTATTGCATCTGGGCTTCATAAGCAACTCCTAATAAGGAAACAGGATGTCCTGCCTCGCCCACGGGGTGTAACTAGCCTATCATCTGCAGACACTCGGGCATAACCAGGAGCAAGAGGGATAAAAAGGGGGGAAGCCGCCTAGCTAGAGGTTCCTCTTCTTCCCCATGCTTGGGAAGGTTCCTGAATAAATCCCTGTAAGAAGGATCTCTGGGTTGCGTGTTTCTTTGCTGGTGGAAGCGGCGCTCCACAAGGAGCCAAACACCAACAGATTTTATACTTGTTCTCGGCTTCACAGGTAGATCCAATCACATAAAATTTAGCATTATTGGCCTCCCACTTTTTCTACTCTGCTTCGCCTCAATCCATTCCAAATTAAGGCAGGATGCTGTGCCTAGGATGATTTACTAAGCATTCAGTGTCTGAATCTATGGCTCATGTGACTTGGTGGTCGGATGAGGCTGAAGGCTGGACACCTGGTGCTGACACCCTGTTCTTACCAACTTTGCCCAATTCCCCCTCTGTGGAGCTTCCCTTCTGGGCCGCTTTGCAAGGTCCAGTTTATCTGCTTCTCACTGTGCTTTATTTTGCATTTAGGATGCCAGGCACTTACCCTCCACCTCAGCCAGCAATCACACCTTCCTTCTTTCTAGAAGCTCCTGCCACGGCTTTGGGACAGAGCCCAGGAGCTGGAATTTTTCCTTCTGATGCGTCCCTTTCCCTAATTGCTCAAATGCAGTCACTCACCCTGTCCAGCCAGTGGCCTCTGCACAGGCTGGCACACTGTCCACCTCAGGCCCGGGGTGCTCTGCGTGGTGCCACTCCAGTCGGTGACTATGGAGGGCACCTTTGTCGCTGCGGCCGGGCGCGCGCCAAACTCCATCCTGAATCTCTGGCTGCCTTTCCTAGACGGCATCTTCCCCTCCGCGTTGACGAGAAACCCGCCTGCCCGGCCTGCAGTGCTTTCACGCTTGGAATAACCAGAATGCTTGGAAACTGAAACATTCCAGAGTTAGGAGCAGAAAGGAAAACAGTGGTAAAAGGAAATAAAACCAGAAATCGTAGGCAACAGAGAATAGCGGTGAGCCCAAGGCCATGAAGGAAACAGCAGGGGCGATGTGGACACGTCCAGGACCGGGTGGATGTGACAGAGCGTAATGCCAGGATGCTCGCGGATTTGAGCCGGATGCAGGAGACGCAGAGGACAAACAGCTTCTCGCGTCTCTACAGGAAGTGGGACCACAGGAACAGAGCGAGAGTCTGGGCCCCTGCAGGCACCAGCCCCTGCCCATGCCGGTCCCGGGCATTTGCAGGGCTCCCCGTGGAGCAGAGCCGCGGGTCTCCATGGCCAAGAGAGGGACGCATGACTGCTTTTCACACAGCAGCGGTGTCCCCTGAAGGGACAGGAAGGCGCTTGCTCTGCAGGCGGCTGGGGTGGCTCTGACCCGGCTTTGATTCCCAGCCCCTGCCAGGAGCGGCCCTGAGCACAATGCCGGGAGCGCTTCCTGCCGAGAGACACGGACACCAGGAACAGGGTCGCCCAGAAGCTGGGACAGAGCAGCCGTGTCTGGGCGGGACGGCAGCTGTGGGAGCCGGTTGGGGGGCACTCGGGCCTCGAAGGTGCAGAGAGACACAGCGGGCAGGCGGGAGGCGGGCGGGAGGCGGGCACACCGCTCTGGACTCAGGTTGGCGACATGGCACCCCTGGCAGGCTCTGACCCGCTCAGGAATGTGAAGCCTTCCAGGGCCGTGGGACTTTCCCGGCCTACAATAACACGGCGGCTCTCCAGAGCCCCGGGGGCAAACTCGAGAAGGGAGCAGCAGCATGTGTCAGACCACCCCTGGTGCCCTCTGCCCGCCTGGCACCAGCCTCTCCAGGGCCAGGGGGTTGACTCTGGAGGTGCCCTTTACCCTGCGGTGGGGCTGCTTCTATAGCCATTGCATGTTCATTCCCCTGGGACCAGCCAAGTCCCACCCCACCCCTCTGTGCTGTTGGGGAACACTGGGGCAAGAGTCGGGGGACCTCGGGGTCCCTACAAAGCAAGTACGGAGCTAGCTCTGTGGGCTGGGGTGGGAGCACAGGCAGTGCTGTGCCGCAGGATGCCAGGGCAGGGAAGTCCTTGCCGGCATCACCGTGGAGGTCGGAACCAACACAGACACCCCCGCACAGAAACCATCTGGGGTTTGGCGCTCAGCCTGTAGTGTCCACGTGGCTGGTCGTAGCCTCTTTGGGGTCCAAGTCAGCGGGGTGGAGGGGTGGTAGGAGGACTCGGGCCAGTCTTCTAGTCTGGCTAGGTTAGGACGCGGAGTATCGAAGAGGGAATCATTGTTTATACCAATGTCAGTTTATAACAAAGTCAGGTGGGGTCTCAGCCCCAGGGGCTCACGGCTGCCCGAATCCCCCTGGAAGAGGCTGTAAGGCTGCCCTTTACACCCTCCTGTGTCCCTGGGCTTGGTGTGGGTTTCCCGTGGACAGCGAGGAAGCCCACCTGGCCCGCTCCACCTGCTGACCCTGGGCTTAGCACCGGGTGGTTTACACGCAGCGAGAGAATTTCAGTCCAGTGATGCAGACGCCTCTGGGAGCTGTCCCCGGTTTCCCTCGGAAAGGCCTGGGTGCCTGCATCAAAAATCTTCGTGATTGCTGCCTGTAAATATTTGGGGGGCTTCTCTGGACACTCGGTCTCTGATGCGACTCTTCAACTCTCCCGTCACAGACATGTGGACCAACAGGCCCGTGACACGGTCCCAGGGACGTTTCCTCTCCAATGCAGGCCACCAGAGCTGGAGCCCGGGGCCCCTGGACCCAGTGACGTTCCCCAGCCAGTGCGTGGGCAGGAAGGCCACTTGGCCGTCCCCGCTCTCCTGCCCGCGCTCACCTCTCTGCTCGTCCCGACACACGTGGGGGGCTCAGGCAACTCTCGCCCTTGCCTGCTGGCTCTGGAGAGACCACCTGCCCTGCTCTGAGCTGCCCGTGGAGTCTCCTGGCCAGGAGCCCAGGGACCGGTCAGGCTGCCCGGGGGCTGGGGTGGGCCCAATGATCTCGAGTGAAGGCAAGATTATCTTGTGGATTACCTCGAGTGGAGGCAATCGAGACTCACAACTATCGCTTTGACTGATTCCCTAGAGGCCAACAGGAAAGGCGCCAGGTTTGGGGGGTTCCGGATGTGGGGGCCCGGGTCTCCCTCGTCCGTGTTGAGTGCAGTAAACTGGCCTTTGCTCTAGCTGATGTGCCTCCTGGCATTCAGTTCCCCCATCCTCTGCCTCTTAGGGGAGGGAGGGGAGGATCGTCTTGTTCCCCAACAGAACCCGGAGAAGCCCCAGGTGACGGCCACTGAGACCCTGAACCCAGCAGCCCGCAAGGAAGCGACGCCCCGGCAGTCACGAGTGAGCTCGGAGAGATGGCGGGCTGAGGGGTGCTCGGGCGACCCTGTGGCCCGGCTCCGTGCCCGCCCTGGCCCAGAGGCACCGGCCAAGCCACAGGTCCCGCAGCCCAGGAGGAGATCACGGAGGCACCCTCTCTCCAAACACTAAAATTTGGGGTGATTTGCTACACAGCCATGGGCAACCGCTACAGCGAGGGGTCCAGAACACGGGTGCGCTACGTCTAGGATACCCTAGCGGGGGGAGGGGGAGAGGGTCCTGCCTCCCTCTATCGGACACACACTTTCCCACAGCATCGATCAACGCTGCTACGGGGTGAGCTGTGCCTTTCTGCTGTTTTCCCGGTCAGTCTCGAAGGCAGCTCAGGGGACCTTCAGACGCTGTGCCGATGTGTGTGAGCCGGAGAGAAAAGGACTCGCTCCCCGGAGCAACTCCCAGCCCCACGCCCCTGGGAACCTCCGTAGCAACAGACTTTGACCTAGGTAGAAGCCGCAAGTGGGGGCAGGTTGGAGGAACCCCATAAAGCCACCTTGAACAAAGGGAGGGCGCGGATGCTGCCCGGGCTGTTTGCTGCTTGGCCCACGTGACCGGGCACATGTGTCGCCCACATCTCCCCACTTGAGCTGTGGACTTTCATGCTTCTGTGTCTAATGCTGGGGTGTGTGTGTGTGGAGAGAGAAGCCCGTGCTCTCTCCTGAGCGTTGGTCAACCCTCTCACTTTCTCTCCCTGCTTCCCTTCAAAAACCTCCAAATCTGCTTTTACTTCACCACTCGTCTACTCCTGAAATTCTTTTCTGCTGGTGTCCATCGGGGTGGGGCGGGGGGGGGAGGGAGGGGCACAGGCCCGGCTGTACTGGTGTCCATCGGGAGAGGGACAGGCCTAGCTCTCGGTTCACAGGACCTAGAAACCTGTGAACTCGACGCTGTGGGACCCGTGCCAGCGTCCCCTGCTCTGGGTCCAGTCCATCGCCAAGGATCTACCCTCAGATTCCGGCCGCTTCTATGGAGACGACAATGTGATCCCGTGTCCCAGGTGCCTGTGCTCCTGCTGCTTCACTGTGGAGGCCCAGAGCGGGGACAAGCAGGGACAAGGGGGCCCGTAGGGGGGACAAGCGGCTCCCTCAGTCCTGGCCACCAACAGGGCGGGTGCCCTCTCTCTCTCTCTCTCTCTCTCTCTCTCTCTCTCTCTCTCTCTCTGTATGACCTTCTCTGTCTCTCTGTGTGTCTGTCTCTCCCCCCGCCCTCTTTATTTCTCACCAGACAGAGAAGAGCCCCTTGCTTCCCTTCCCCCTTCCTCTTTGGAGGGTCCCCTGCCACACACCCCCCCTCCAGGAAGAAAGACTGAGCCGCAGGAGGGAAGCCTTTGTAGAAGATTCTAGAACCCAACCCTCCTTCCGGCAGGGTGGAGCCGGAACGGCCCACAGCCTCTCTCAGTCCCTCCTCCCGCCTCAGCCCTCTCCCACCCCCCCGCGGGAGAGTGTTAGTGAGGGGGCAGCTGGGGTATGGACCCCGGGAGGGCTCGGGGGTCCCTCCAGACTGCACCGGGCAGGGGGTGGCTTGCTGCAGTGTCAGCCTGACCCCGGGGGGCTGGTCAGGAGAGCCCTCCCGGAGCCCCAGGGAATGCCCACGAAGGCAGCCACTGGCCAAGGCCCCGACAAAGCTGCAGCCCTGTGGACCCCTGCTTGTCCCGAGGGCCTGGGGGTGCCAGCTTTGGGGCTCGTGGCTGTGGCAACTTCCCTGGGTGCTTCTGGGGAGGGGGACATGGCTGGGCTCCCCACCCACCCCAGCCATGCCGTGTCCAAGGCGGGTGCCTGCACCACTCAGCACTGCTGGTGGCCCATCCCTGCTGCCCAGGACCACAGCCCCGGAGAAGGGAGGCCCCTGCCCGAGCACCGGGCTCAGCCCTGCGTCACTGGCTGGGCTGGATTCCGGGGCCCTCACGGCCTTCCGGAAAGGCCCTACCGTGTCCCTGGGGCTGTCGGGCCTGTCACTGTGCGCCGGGCACCGCGGGCAGATCTGGAACGGAGCTGCAGGGCTCCCCGAGGCAGGAGGACAAGACACTGGCCAGGCCTCCCCTCCCCTCTCTGGGCTCCCCCAGGGCCGCCTGGCTGGACGCTTCTGAGCCTCCCCCCTCCCCTCCCTCCTGCTCTGCTCCCTTCCCTTCTTTGTATCCTCCCCTCCCTCCTTCTCCCTTTCTCCCCTCTCTCCCTTCTTAGTTTTTTATTTTATAATTTTATAAAGTAGCTCACAATATTTGATTACAGTTAATGTTCAAACACCCATCCCGCCATCACGACACCTTCCCCACCACCATATTTAGGATGTTTCCATCCGGAACCCCAATCCCTGTCCCAAGGCAGAACCAAAATAATATATTTTGTATTGTTTGTTATGAAAAGCCACTGAGAATGCTACCAATAAGTACCCTTAGAGGAAAGAGGGTGAAGATTGTTGCATTTCACCCAGGGAACATCAAGCCCTTCTATAAGAGATCACTTACATGGTGTTAAAGGTTGAGCCCTGTGTGCTTTATATAGATACATATATATGTAAAAAAAAATACTTCCCGCTAATATTGGTTGCCTACTACTTTGAACCCCATCAATTGTGGTGTGGTTCCCTTAGAGTACGGGGAGGGGGTGTGGTATGAAGTGTCCAGGAATAGATTCACTCGTGGGTGAGGCTTGACCCAAGCGTCTGGAGAGCGGCCGTGAGCCTGGCAGTGGTTGAGTTCTGGAGATTTTTGGCTGCGGGGCTGGGTCTCCTGGGTGGGGAGGGCTCTCACCCGCCTTCCTCTGGTGCCCCATGAGCCTCTCTCCCTTCTTCTCTGCTTCCTCCCTCCCTCTCCCTTCCCTTCTTTATATCCCTCCCCCCGCCCCCTCCTCTCCCTCCCTCCCTCCTCCTCTGCTTCCTCCCCTCCCTCCTGCCGCAGAGGCTCACAGTTTGTGGAGGTGGAAGCGGTACTCAGGACACTCAGACAGAGGAGGGGCCCGTGGGGTCCCAGACAAGCCCCCAGCAGGCTGCCCTGTGCCCAGACTCTTGGGTGAGGGCACGAAGCTCAAGTCTCACCCCGGCCTGGGGTCCTGCCGGCCGGCACCTACATCCTTGTACCCGAGGCTCCACACCAGCTCTGAGGGTTGGGCCAGCTGGGCCTCGTGCAAGTGGGCTGTGGGGGGCCGCAGGGCTGGGCGTGTGCCCCCAGCTGCCCGCGTCCTGCACAGACTCCTGGGCTGTCCGAGGCGGCTTTCGTCTCCCCTGGGCTGAGCGGAGACAGTCCCTGTCCACTGCCGCCTGAGAGGTGGGCTGGGCCCCTCCAGCACCCACGCTGAGCACGTGCTGACCCTGGGGGACAGCAGGGAGCCTCATGGGTGTCCCCCACCACCAGCCCCAGGGGAGTGGTCCAAGACCCTGCTCTGGTTGTGGTCACCTCATCCGGAAGGGTCCAGCCGGAAGGAGAAGTCCCCTCTCTGGGCAAGGGGAGATGCCTACGAGTGCCCCCCTGCCAGCTCCTGCTGGCCTGCGCTGGTGTCCACTCCTGGTGTAGGAGTCAGTGTTCCATTGGGGGTGCTCTGGGGTCACTCCTGGACGGCTCAGGGGCCTTCTGGGGTGAGACCATCGCAAGTGCCCAGCCCTCTGTGCTCCGGCTTCGACCCTCAAGTCCCTTTATCGTTGCAGCCCTTGCCGCTGGATGAGAGAGACCCACCATGGGCGGCCTTTATGCCCACCACCCACCACCCACCACCTGACCCGCTGCATCTTTGGGCAGAGCCAAGGCTGCCCTCTGCTGGTCAGCGCTGGTACTGCTAGACCACTGTCCTCTGATGAGAAACTTTGAGCCTGACTTGTTCCTGATCATTTCCTCCCTTATTTTGGGGGCCACGGCTGGTGGGATTCCAGGGGCTATTCCTGTGTGGTGCATGAGGGGCCCTGTGTGATGCTGGGGATAAGCCAGGCACCGCCCAAGTGCCTTCACCCTGCACGTCTCTCCAGCCCCAACCGGATCATTTCCTGAGGAGCAAACGGGAGGTTACAGAGACGAGTCACCCATGAGGCCGAGACGTCTGTGCTGGGCTCGGCCTGACCGTCCCCACCACGGAGAGGGGTCCTCGGACACAGCAAGAACCCGGTCAGCTTGACCAACCACAACCAAACCACTGTCTCTTGAGGGGCCATGCCCGCAGAGCCGCTGGTGTGGACGGTGAGTCCCACTGCCGGGCAGGTGCCATGGGTCACCCCACGCGTCTGTCACCTGTCACAGGTTCTGTGTCCCCGCGGGGCCATGTCCTCTGCCCACTGGCCTCAGGTTCTAAGTGAAAGGCTCAGGAAAGGCAGGGCAGGCTCTGGGCGCGGGGAGGCTGAGCCTGACGAATGACAAGCACACGGAGAGAGCCACCTGGCTCCACGTCAGCCTCACCCTGGCGCCTCCGGCCCCGTCTGGGGCAGCAGGCGGCTGGGGCTGGGCAGAGCTCGCTGGGCCCCGTTGGAGGCACTCTCGGGTCCCCAGGTGACAGCCCACACCACCAACAGAGACACGGGCCTGTCACAGGTGAGAGAAGCCTGTGGCCGGCGGAGAACACGGCCCCTGACCTTTATTGCGGAGACTGCAGGGCTGGGGGCCGGGGTGAACTGCGTGGGTTTCAGACATGGGGCACGGTGGGGTTCAGAGGCTCCCGATTCTCGCACGGCTGCAGCAGCAGACAGCAGTGCAGGGAGCGGTGGCACAGGCCCACGAGCTCTTCGCTCTTCTGACAGTGCTCCACACAGTGGCCCTTCATCCGGGAGCACCTCTCGTCAAAAATCCCACTCCTGCCTAGGGGAGGGAAGGGTGGAGAGAGGGATTCCGGCCTCACACTGCCTGTGATGGGGGACAGCGGGGTGGCTGGGGGGTCTCCCTGGGCGTGTTCAGCCCTCCGACAGAGGTGACACCGGGACCCCCCTCACTGCCCAGGCTCTGTTGATTCTGGACACGGCTGACCCTCGGGACATCAGGCTGCCTGGGGGCAGCAGCAGGGCCACCACTGGCCACCAGGAGCAAAGGCCAGAAGCTCGGAGACGTTGGTTCCAAGTGCATGCAGATCCCTTCCCCAGCAGGAGAACGAGGTCCGGCTCCATCCATCAGGGGTGGGGGCACAGGAGAGAGCCGGGGGCCTGAACGCTGCCTTCCTGCCCTGCTGGCCAGGCTCGCAGAGCCCAGGCTCAGGGTCCGAGAGGGAAGACCCAGGTGCAGCCCTGGGGAGCGAGTCCTGATGGGAAGGATGTTCTGCTCACTGAGCCAGAGGACGGGCTCAACCCCCACCCGGCTCTGGATACCCCGACAAGCTGGGCGCTCGTCACCCCCGACCTCCTCCCCGGGTACAGACCAGCTGTGCCTTCCGAGGCGCTGAGCTCCACATGTGGCAGCCCTGGACGGAGCCTGGCCACAGGGCATCCAGCCCCTATTCCTGCCCTGCCAGCCCAGGGTCACTCAGCTCGGGCAGGACAGAGGGCCCCGGGAGACGCTGGTGTGGAGCCGGAAGCACCATCCAGTTTGCGAGGCTTTGGGGACCGTCCATCTAACACCAAGCGCCTGAGGAACAGCGCTTCCTGCTCTCCTGCTGGACCTAGTGTCCCGTTCAGGGCCAACACGGTGCCCCTGGACACACTCTCCCCCTCCCCATCACTCAGGCCTCACTGCTGTCCTGGCCTTCTGTCTACAGCCTGGGCATGAGGCCAGCCCCGGGCCCTTCTCCCGCCCTGTCTGTTTCCGAGACGCCGTGGCACTCCCTAATAACAGTGGCAGGAGCAGGGCCGAGCAGAAGCGACACTAGGGGGATCGTCCCTGACAGCCAGTGCCCTGCAGGGCCCGACACCAGGGCCGGGGCCTCCCATGGCAGGTCACATGGACAATCACGGCACAGGGTCCCCGGCCAGGAGCCTTACCTGGGGCCACCCGGGAGAGGAGAGCCAGGAGAAGCAGCAGCGTCCTCATGCTGGCGGGCTCGGTGGTGCTCAGCCCTCTGAGGACACCCACTCCTTCCTGGCCGATAGCATCTTGACCGCTGAGCCACGGTGGGAGGGAGGCATTTCATGCCGTGCAGCTGCAGCCCACACAGCCCAGAGTGTCCCTCAGCCCCAGCTCCTGCCGCTCTGGTTCTGCTAATGTGGCCGCAGAGACAGAGCAGGCCGGATCAGAGAGGTGGGAACGGGGGTCCTGGGACCCGCATGTTGGTGCTCCTGTCCCTTAGTCGGCCCCGGGAGCGAGCCACTGTCGTGAGCACTGTGGGGTGGACACTCTAGTGTGCCAGGCTGGTACACTGGCTGGATGGAGTCTGGATCCCGGCCCTGAGCCGTCTCAGCTGTGAGCCCCTGTGATCACTTGAGGGAATCTCACGTCTTGATTGAAAACTGTGACTCTCCTTCAGGACAGAGAAATGCTGCCAGTGGCGCAGCGTCCTGCTTCCAGCTGTCACGCAAGAGGTGAAAACACAAACTGAAAAGCACCCTCGTGTCCCTCTGCCTGACACTCGTCCTCCTAAACGCCTGTGGGTGGACAACTGCCGGAGGAGTGCTCTCTGGGGCAGGACCCCAAACCAACCACTGCCCAACCTCTCCTATACACCCCCCACAGCTGAGTGAGGGGCCCAGCGGGATTGGGGGTGGGCGAGGTGCAGACTCTGCTATCCAGGACCTGGCCTGAGGGTGCACAGGGCCCCGAGTAGCCCCAAGGAGACTGCCGGCGCCCACATGAGTGAGGAGCCCTGTGCCATCTCCGGGAGGTGCATTGGATCGGTGACTCCGGTGGATGGGGCGTGAGAGTTCCTTAAACTGGGCATTGGGCAAGGAAAAGGCAGGAGCCCAGGGGACATAGTGTTTGCTAGAGACAGGCTGGGTTCTTTGTGATGAATAGTTTCTGGGGGCTAATTCCTGGGAAATGCAGGTCAGATCCTCAGAGTGGAACCGCTCATTGGCTGTGGCTAAAAGCAACGAGGTGACTGAGCCGGGGGCGGCTGGGTTTGAGCCCACGACTGAGCCAATAAGCCCCAGTGCTCAGGGGCACCTTCATAGACGTGTGGGCGCAGGAAGGCCTGGAAGCAGGTGGTGGCACTCATGCGGGGCAGGGTCAAGAGGCCAAGAGTGACCACAGTGCAGAGTCCAGCAAGAAGCCAATTCCGACTTCTGGAGGCCGAGGTTCCCTCCAGTCACAGCAGTGCCCGATCCTGGCAGTGGGGCCTGGGAACACTTCAGTCGATTCACTTCACTGACTGAGAAGTGGGGCCCGGGAGTATTTGCGTTGGCTCAGCACCTGACCTGGACAGTCTGCATGTGGCCCCTCCCCTGTCAGCCATGGGAGCCGTGTACCAGCCGGTCCCTGGCTCTGTGCTGGAGAGTCCTCCCTCCCTCCCTCCCTCCCTCCGGGCCCAGCGGGATGAAGCTGCTTCTTGCCTTTGCCTGTTGCTTCCTTCTGGCTCAGCTTCCAGCAGGTAAACGAGGGGGACAAGCTGCTGGGGCAGACAAGCTGGAGATTCCTCCTGCCTCAGCCACACGGGCCTCTCAGGTCTCACTTGGGACTGTCCCAGGGGGTCTTTGCTCCCTCCTGGGGTCCCTTAAAGAAACGTCTGACCTGACAGAGCGCTGGCTGCAAGTCCAGCTGCATCTCTGTGATGCCGTGTGGACGCGCTCTCCGGGGCTGGGCGGGGACACGGGTGTCATTCCCTGGACCGCTGTTTCCCTTCTCACTGTGCTTTCTTTTGCATTTAGGCTGCCAGGCAGGATTCGAGAATAGGCGTCAGTTTCTGACAGGTGAGTTTCTCCTCTTGTGTATGATTTTCATTCTCAGAACTCTTGGCCTGCCCACTCTCTGGGGACTCTTGAGCCCACCAGCCCCATGGATCAAAGAGACGCTGGGAGTCATAGAACGGCAGTGCCCAGCAATTGTAGGCGCCTGGCACAGTATTTGCCCATCAGCCTCGGGGTCAGCGGCATCCATGGCTTCCATCCACAGAGAAATTTCTGCTGTTGCCGTTCCCTCGGCTGTCGGCACGTGGGCCTGGTGTGGTCTCCCGTAAACTCAGGTTCTGGGATTGGGCTCAGCTGTCCAACTCTCCCTGGTTCTGTTCCCTGAACAGAAAGGGTGTCAGAGGTGTCACTCCCCCGGTGGGGAGCAGCAGGCTGGAGAGAGAGGCAGGTCCTGAGGGTGTCTCCCGTTTCAGAGAGTGTCTCCCTGAGGATCATTTGATGGGTGCTGGAGCAAACAAGACCCGACCTTGCAAAGTGGCCCAGAAGGGAGGCTCTGCAGAAGGGAGGCTCTGGGCAAAGTTGGCAAGAACAGGGTGTCAGCACCAGGTGTCCAGGTTGAGCCTCATCCGACCTCCTAGCCACATGAGCCCCAGATACAGACACTGTCGTGTACGCTTAGTAAGTCATCCTAGGCACAGCATATAACCTTAATGTGGAATGGACCAGGGCAAAGCAGAGTAGGAAAGGTGATAGGCCAATGATGCTAAACTTTATCTGATTGGATCTTCCTGTGAAGCTGAGACCCTCTGTAAATTCGGTGTATGTTTGGCAATGAATTGAACAGTCTCTGGCTGTTCCCAAGGGTGCTTCTCTGAGTACCAATCATCCTTGGCCCCATGTATGCCCAGACCCACTGTGCAACGTGATAGGGCACCATTGGGAAAAACTATTCCCCAAGATCTCCCAGTGCACAGCCCAATGCTCTGAGGGCTGTGACGGGTGCCCTGGGCAGCAGTGTCCCGGAGCACCTGAGGGGGGCTGGGCTGCTGCCGCTGCCAAGACACACTAGAGGCCTCAGCCCTGCCGTCTCTGGTGCTTCATCCCCACCTGCCCCCAGGGGCCGCATCAACTCTCCCCCACCCGGAGCCTTGTGGCTTCCGGGTTGAGACTCAGAGTGTTAGGGAGTGAAGAAGGGTCAGTGCCCTAGTGCTTTCCGGCACTGACCCGGCCAGTCACTCCCTGTGACCCTGACTCAGGGGGTAAGCCCAGCCAGCAGATGCCCTCAGAGCAGCTTTCAAGGCCCTGATGCCCGCGACCACCCATGGGGCGGGAAGACCCTCTCATGGGGACCGAGGGACAGTATGGCAGTCCAATTCCTGCCCTGTCTATGGTCAACCTGGGTTCAGCCTCGGCTCCCCAAAGGTCAGGCAAACCCCAACAACAGTGATCCTGAGGACACAGCACGGGCAGCCTGAGCACTGCCAGTGTGGCCCAAACACAGGCACAATGAAAGAAATGGTCCCTTGCCATCGAGGGGCAGCATCAGCAAAAGTTCTAAAAAATCATGAAGGAATCTGGAATGTCAGTTGGACAGAGGGAGAGCACAGCTTGGCTTTACCGGAGCCCACCTGCCTCACTGGGCTGACATGAGGGGTCCTCCTGCTGGGACTCGACTCTCAGTCTAGTAGAACCCCTCAGTCTGGTGCTCCCTCCTGCAAGGCAGAATCCTCAGCTCCGGATCTTCCTCGTGGCTCATGAATTGTGGTGTTCCCTCCCTTACTTCCACCCTCACAAGGCTATAAACAAGGTTTATGCCTACAGGCTGCTTAAGAATGGAAACACCCACTGCATTCTGAAATGCAGGCGTCTCTGAAAGTTCTGGGCCACGTCCTGAAAACGCTTTAGACTCAGATACAAACCCTTTAAACTCTTAGATACAAACCCTTTAGACTTAGATACAATCCCTTCAGGCTTTTAAATACAAACCCTCTGACTCTTAGATACAAACCCTTTAGACTCTTAGATACAAAGTTACCCTTTCTGGAATCCTTGCTTACAGAGCCTCAGGAATATGTGTCAGCAGCTCTCTGTGTCTCACTGTCTCTCTGTCTCTGTCTCTGTCTTTCCCAGGTGATTTTGCTCCGTGTGAGCCCTGCAGGCTGGGCTGAGGCAAATGCAGAAAGGAGTGCCTTGAGGATGAGATTGCCATGGGGAATTGCAAGCTCAACTTATTCTGTTGCCAGCCGAGGTTCCGTTAAGCTGGGCCAGACTCCTGTCGCCGTTTCCTTCCTCCTGAGTATAACAGGAACCCACAAGGTGCCCATGTCCTGTTCTGTATTGATATTGATCCGTGCAGTGTCACCCACAGTGTTGTGAGTGGAGTTACAAATTGATGGAATACACAATACTCTGCATTTCCTCAGTTCTCAGCTACCTCTGGGGTGTCCTCATAGCATCTCCGACTGTATTGGGCCTAGAACAATGCGTCAGATGGAGGACTTCAGCACGCTATTTCATAATGCTTGCATGTTGTCATATGATGGCGTCTGGAGCGCTACTGGTGCCCTCCATGTTAGATAACCCCCTTCCGTAGGTCAGTAGCCGCCGAGGACCTAATGGCTTCACCTGCCAGGGCGTCTCCATCTCTGCCTCTGCCTGGGACCCTCCCCAGTGGCCTCCTCTGACCTCCTGGGCTCATGTCCACATTCCCCGGGGGCAGCCGCTTTCATCTCCTTGTTACACTGTGAGTCTTCTTAGAGTCCATCTCAGAGAGAGCCCACAGGACTTTCTCTCTGTCTGACCTGGTCCACTTAGCACACTGCGTCCATGGTCCATCCTTGTGGTCGCAAACGGCCTCCACTGAGTCCAGCACATGGAAAGATGTCCAGCACCTCCGAATCAGAGACGCTAAACCAACACGGGCAAGTGAACACCTGTTGGCAAGGGTAACCGAGAACAAGAGAAAGCAAGTGCCGGGCGGGACGTGGGGACTGGAGACCCTCTGGCCTGGCCTCAAGGCCACGGCCCTTAGTGGGCATTGCTCCCCTGATCAGTAGTGCCAGTGCTGGAGGTTTGTGGGAAACAGAAGGTAATTCGTAAGTGCTGTGTCCTTCACTGATTCAATACAACAGGTGCCACAGCGTGAAGGCCCAGCAACTGGTGCCCACGGCGACTGACCAGAAACATATTGAAGGAATGAGGGTGAGGCCATTCCTGAAATTGGGGGCTCAGTTTGAAGAAGAGAGGGTCGGGAAGGGCACATGTAGAGTTACCCCCAAAGGCCACCCACAGCCAGGAAGATACTGACCCCAGCACAGGTCAGGGCAGTGCTGGGCATGCACATTCGAGATGGCACCTGCCAGAGTCCAGGGGTGAGGTTCCTTGGACCCTCCCAGGCTGCCGGAGGAGAGTGGGTGCAATGCTGGGTACCACCTAAACCCTGCCTGAGGGGAGAGCTGTGCACCATCCCCCACATTCCTGGGGTCCCTCCCAGCTTGCAGCTCTGAAGGCCCCTCAGGGAGCTATGAAGGGGAGTTTCCTCTTACGGTCTCGACCTGTGTATGAGTTTGACCCCAGGGTGGGGGTCAGACATCTCTGGATCAGAAACAGGGTCCGATGTCAGGCTGCTGGTCCACCTGGAAACACACCTCCCTGCACCCTCCAGGCCCGGAGCACTCTGGGATTGGAACGTGCAGGTCAGCGGGTCAC
Source organism: Sorex araneus (assembly GCF_027595985.1). Lineage (NCBI taxonomy): Eukaryota > Metazoa > Chordata > Mammalia > Eulipotyphla > Soricidae > Sorex > Sorex araneus. The sequence goes on along the minus strand of NC_073302.1, from coordinate 299,553,913 downwards.
CGCCCTCTGCAGGGTCTCAACAGGCCTCAGGAGCCCCTTCTCTGGCTCACTCCAGCCACTCCCATCATCCTAAAATCATAGAGACGGTCTGCTGGCCCTGGGCCCTGGTGTCCACCATTAAGGTCCTTGAGTTGCTCTGTGTGAGTGTGTAGTGGGTGACCGGCGGGACCCAGACTGAGCAGAGCTGAGGGAGGAAAATGGGGATCCTGTCAGGTGGGACACAGGCCCAGCTGGGAGGGGCCCGGAGGGCTTGGTGGTTTTCTCTGGAACCGACTCCCACCCCCACCCCCTGATCAACCTGAAATTCCTGTTCAGCGCCCACTGCAACAGAGCTGAGAGAGACCCAAACCCGGCCCGGTCAGGAAGTCAAAAATCCTCTCCTGAGCCCTCGGCCTTGCAGGAACCAGGGGGAGGGGACATGGAGTGTGTGTGATCAGAGACGTCTGCCAGGGAGAGACCAGACACACGGGTGCAACTGAGACACTTTATTGCAGGAAAGTCACTGTGTCAGCGACTTTCGTGTCGAGGAGTCCCAATGACACCCCAGGGCACTGTCCCAATGACACGCCCATCATGCTCTGAACACACACAGGACACGGGCACATGCAGAGCCCACCCACCGCAATGACGACCCCAGCACAGTCAGGGCACCGCTGGGCGTGCACACACCACACGGTACCTGCCATGGTCCAGGCCCCAGTAGAACGAAGGGCCACAATCTGCTGCTGCTCGTTCCTCCCACGGTCCACTCTCACTGAGTCTGTGGGGACAGGATTGAAACAGCCTCAGACTCAGGATCTGGAATTCTACTGAGAGTCCAAACTCCGGACAATACTTCTCGGGCACCTGAGTGCGAGTCCCATCACAGCCCCCAACTGTCAACAGTCCCCCCTGCTCTGGGCCAGGTCCTAGCAGTCCCCCAGGGAGAGTCTGGGCCTGGGAGGTCTCCTCCACAGCAGGAGTATAGTCCAGGTCACAGGCAGCAGCAGGCACAGGCTGGTGGGCATCAGTGGGTCAGCTCAGTCCTGCTCGCTCTCGTCGGAGGACGAGGACAACAGGAGGTCCTCATAGAGCACACTGAAGGAGCTTGGGGTCGGGCCTGCGGCGGGTGGGCTACAAGCAGGGGGCTCGCTCTCGTTGGAGGACGAGGACACCAGGAGGTCCTCATAGAGCACACTGAAGGGGCGCAGGGTCGGGCCCACAGTGGGTGGGCTGTGGGCAGGGAGCTCAGGGGCGGCCAGGAACCCACAGCTCCACTGGTCCCTTTGCAGCCTCCAGAACACCATGGTGAGGGGCCGGCCCCCCGCAGGATCCCAAGTTGGAGGTGCGGGGCTGCCGGGGCAGGCCAGGCCCCCTGCCTGCCGTGACTGCAGGCCTAGGGCTGGGAGCCTCTTTCGGGCGTCTGCGTGTCTTGCTGGCTGCTCTCCTGGGCGCGGACAGGAACTGGGGCCTGGGCAGGGCGTTTAGTTCCAGGGGCCAGCGTGTCTTGTCCTTGGTCCCTGCCCAGCCTTATGTCTGGGCTGCTTCTCTGAGGTGGGGGGTGGGGGCCGAGCCTCCATTTCTTCAGAGTGGTCCGTTGCTCCATCACTACAACCGAGGGCTCCAAACTGGATGAGTGCCCGGGGCTTGGGACTGGGAGCCAGGCCAGGTGTGCGGGCGGCTTCCAATGTGGGGCTCCTGGACGTGGGCACGCAGCTCTGTGGAAGGCCAGGCGCTCTCCCAGGCATGGGGCTCAGCTCCGGACAGCCCTGGTGTGGCCTGCGAGGCAACTCCTCTGCCTGGACGGGTCTTTCAAGAACGTGCCCAGTCTGGGCTCTGCATGGCTGCTACAAGGAGAGAGAGAGAGAGAAAAGCACAAATTAGACACAGTGACATTTGCGTCCCCAGCTCAGACCCACACCAGTGTCTATGCTGACAGTCCTCAGCACAAGAAAACACTGAGGTGGACAGAGAGAGGGACACGTAGGTGACCCTGGACCATGAGAGGGACATGGGAGGGGGTGTTTGGGGGAGAGCCAGGGTCAGAAGGAATGGGTGAGGCTTGGCCCCTCTACTCACCCTCACGTAGTCCCAGGACTCCTTCCCCTCCTTCTCGATGGCCTGGACCTTCTGGTCCTGTGTCGTGGGGCATCTCTGCAGCAGAGACCCCCTCCCGGGAATGAGCCTGCAAACAGCACATCAGAGAGTCAGTCATCCCTTCCCATCCCTTGATCGTCCACCCCTGTCCTTTGTGCCTGACCTGTCCCGCATCCCTGTGGGAGAGCGGAGGGAGAGCTGCGGGGTCTCTGCACCAGCGTCCTCTCCTGCTGGACTGTCCTGCTGCCCTTCCCCCTCCACCCCCAGGGCCTCTCTCTGGGTGCCACGAGAGAGGCTTGTGGCCCCAGGAGAGAGGTGCCCAATGGGAGGTAGGAGGTGGGCTCCTCCTTCCCTCACTCTCCAGGCTTCCCAGTCAAATGTCCTCATGGGAAGAGGGAGACACAGAATCTGGGACGCAGCCCAGAGATGATGGAATGGGCCCAGTACTCACCCAGGTCCACTGACCTTCTTCGGGGTGTCGGGCCCCCTGGAGGGCACTGGCTCACAGCGGGGTGGCATGTTCTCCTTTCCCTTCAGGCATCTCAGGGGCTGGAGGACTAGGGCCCCCTGCCAGCGTCTGATGGGGCACCTGGGGTTCCGTGCCTGGTGCCCGAAGGCGCTGCAGTTCTTGCACTTCACCTGTGGAGAGAAGGGCCAGAGTGAGGCAGGGGCTCTGCGAGCCTGTGCAGGGTCAGAGAGGGGCTGGTCAGTGGGAGCCAAGGAGGAAAAGGACCCCATCCCCCCAGGCGACCCCTGGGAGATGCCACCCCAGAGCCACCATGGCTGCAACGGGGCAGGACAGGGAGGGCCTCGAGGACTCGTCTTGGAAGGCGAGCCTGTTCCACTCGGGCCAACACGCCCTGGCATAACGGCAAACGGCAGCTGGGGCCTGGCAGGGTCTGAGGCCAGAGCACAGGGGACTGCCCATAGGCCACTGATGCCCGAAGGAAAGCCCTGCCCGCCTGATGTGGGATGGGCTCTCAGACCAGCTCCAAGAGCTGGGACAAGGCAGAGATGGGCACGCTCATTTCCCCTCCTGGCCTGACCCTGGGCCTGTCCACCCTCCCGCTTTCTCCCCACACCAGCCCACCACTTACTCTGGGGTCCTCACTTTCCCGGGCTCCTCCCGGGGGTGCCTTCCAGGTGTGGGCTTTCTGGGCTCCAGGGCCCCTGGGCCAAACAGGTCGTACCCACATGGAACTCATATCTATGGATTGGCAGCAGAGTTGGCCTCCTAAGGAAATGAGAAAGAAGCTTGAGTGACTCACAGACCACACATGGTCGCACACTGCAACTCACGCACACGAACACACACATGCACATACAGACACCCACATGCACAATCACACACACGCACACAGACACACACGCAGACACACACGCAGACACACATGCACACATGCACACACACATGCACACACAGACACCCACATGCACATTCACACAGACATCCACACGACATTCACACACATACACACGCACATTCACACACATGCACACACATACACAAGTGCACACACACATGCACACACAGACACCCACACGCACATTCAAACACAAACACCCACACGCATATTCACACTCATGCACATTTACACACACACATGCACACAGACACACACGCACACAGAAACACACAGGCACACAAACACATGCACAGAGACACACAAATGCAAACACACACAGGTACATGCACACACATGCACACACACACAGATCCGTACTGTGCACTTTAGGGAATCCCACACGCCCACTCAGATGTACCCAGTACATGGGATGGCTATGTTCCCTCCTGCACTGCCTCGCCACACCCTCCTCTCCCTGATGGAGCACCTAGCACAACCTCTAACAAGAGCCCTCAGCTCCAAGAGCCCTCAGCCCTGCACCCCTGCCAGAGAGCACATGGAAAGTCCACTTACCTGATCACGGTGGCCGTCCTCTGCTGTGGCCTTCAACGGCGCTAAGTCGGGGAAGCTGGACAAGGCTCAGAGATGCTGCGTCCCCGTGGCAGGTGAAGGCCGGAAAGGATCCACTTCCTGGAAGTGGACCAAACCATTTTTGGTGTCCTACAAAAAGACTGAAGCTTCTCAGTGAATAAGGGATAGCAAATGAAAACAACTGCAGTATGGATTCCTCTTATAAATTTTTGCCGGCTTTATAAAAATAGAAGCGCTTCTTTTTTGACCCAATTTTAACAAGCAGGAGACAAGCTAGTTAGACTGAGAAACAAGGGATAACCCAATAGACTGACAGGTAATTTTAACCCTAGGGACTGCCCTTCCTTTCTCTGTCTATCTGGTGTTTTTCCTGGTTCTTGGGGGGTCAGATCGATTGATCAGGTATGTATGAATGCACATGTGCATGTGATTTTTTGTTGTGTTTCTGTATGTCTGTCTGTGTTAAGTGTTTAAATATTGAAGTCAGATTGAATCAGAAGTGGAAATCCTTGTAACTGGGCAAACAACCCCATCACAAAGGTTAGTAATATGTACTCCAAAAAATTTTAAAAGTTTGGGTGTTTTTGGAGCTTATTAAGAATTGTAAAATTAGAGCATGAAACTAAGGTGAAAATTGTTAAAGATTGGTGTAAAAGGTTCATGATTTGAAATATCTAAGGTATAAGAACTATTAAAGTTAATTAAAAAGATGTTTTCCTCATGCTTTGTAAAAATGGTACAGGTTTTGTCATGCTAGTACATTTTTTCTCTCTAAATATTTATATTATAATTTTTGTTTGTATCTGCATTATATTGAGTTGTTAAAAAGAGACCCCCCTCCCGGGAATGAGCCTGCAAACAGCACATCACAGAATCAGTCATCCCAGCGCATCCCCGGATCGTCCACCCCATCGTTGGTGCTCAACCTGTCCTGCAGCCTTGTGGGAGAGCGAAGGGAGAGCTACGAGGTCTCTGCACTAGCGTCATCTCTTGCTGGACAGTCCCCCGGCCCTCTCTCCTCCACCCCCAGGGCCTCTCTCCAGATGCCACGACCCTGGTCTCTGGCCACCCAGAGAGGCGCCCTGTGGGAGGGAGGAGGTCGGCTCCCTCCTTCCCCCACTCTTGCAAGCTGCCTGGCCAAGCATCCTCATGGGAGTAGGGAGACAGAATCTGGGATGCAGCATCGAGCTGCTGGAACCGGCCCAGTACTCACCCGGGTTCACAGGCCTTCTAGACGTCGGGTCCCCTGGAGCTTGCTGGCGCACAGCGGGGCATCCTGTTTTCTTTTCCTTTAGGGCCTCCCGGGGCCCCCTGCCAGCACCTGATGGGGCACCTGAGGTTTCCTGCCCGTTGCCCAAAGGCCCTGCAGTCCTTGCACTTCACCTGCGGAGAGAAGGGCCAGAGTGAGGCAGGGGCTCTGCAAGCCTGCACAGGGAGAAGAGGGGGGCTGGCCAATGGGAGACAGGGAGGACAAGGTCCCAGTCCCCCCTGGAGATCCCTGGGGAAATGCCAGCGTGAGCCCCTGTGGCTGCAGCAGGCTGGGACAGGGAGGGCCCAGAGGACTCATCTCGTCAGGGGCAGCCTGATTCCACACAGGCCAACACTCCCTGGCATAATGACAAACAGAAGCCAGGACCTGGCAGGTTCTGAAGCCAGAGCAAAGGCAGCCCTACCCACGGCCCACTGATGCCCTGCCTGCCTGACCTGGGAGGGTCAGCTCAGCTCTGAGAGCTGGGAGAAGGCGGAGACGGGCACACTCCTTTCCCCTTCCGGCCCTGACCCCGGGCCGTCCATCCTACCCCTTCTCCTACACCACCACTTACCCTGGGGTCCTCGCACTCCGGGGCTCCTCCTGGGGGTACCTTCCAGGCATGGGCTTTCTGGACTCCGGGGCCCTCAGGTCGAAAGGGTCGTCCCCACACAGAACTAATCTCTGTGGCTTGGCACTAGAGTTGGCCTCCTAAAGAAACGAGAAAGAAGCTTGAGTCACTCACAGAGCCAAACATGGTCACACAGTGAAACACACATGCATGCACATGCACACAGACACACACATATGCACACATGCACACACATGTACACACATAGAAATGCACACACACATGCACACACAGACATCCACACACATTCATAAAAATGCTCACACACAGATGCACACATGCACATAGATACACTCAAATGCTCAGACACACACACACACACACACGCACACATATACACACACAGAGCCCTGCTTGCGCTTTGCACAAATCCCCAATCACTCACTCAGATGCACCCAGCATGGCCATTCTCCCTCCCACCCTCCCTTGGCACATCCTCCTCTCCCTGACGGAGCCCCTAGCACAACCTCCTGTTTCTAAAAGCCCCCAGCCTTGCACCCCGCCTGAGAGCTGAAGGAAAGTCCACTTACCTGATCACGGTGGCCGTCCTCTGCTGTGGCTTTCAATGCTGTAAGTCAGAAAGACTGGACAAAGCAATCAGAGATGCTGCGTCCCCGTGGCAGGTGAAGGCTGGAAAGGATCCACTCCTGGAAGTTCCCCTTTAGATAGGCTCAGGTGGGAGTGGATGGGCCATTGTGTCCATCAAGCCAGGTCGGGGGAGACCCTCCCTTTGCCGATACCCACACCACCTGCTCTCTGGACACACAAGATGGCCAGTGCTGGAGAGAATCTCTCAGATCCCTGTCCATGTCTGGGTAGGATGCCCATGGGCTGTGTCCATGGACCCAGAGGGCATCCTCGGAGAGTCAGGTACTTCCATTTGTCAGTCATTCACTCTAATTGTTTTCTATAATTTAATTTCTTTGAAGTTGTTCACAATAATTTATTTCATCCAATATTCCAACACTAATCCCACCACCGTGACCCCTTCCCACCACCATTACTTCAAAATGAACAACCACCACCCTAGCCTGCCCGATAACAGGCTCTGAGAATTTATTTTGTACTGCTTGTTATGAATAATTCTCTAAACATGATTTTAAAAAAGTGTTCTCAGAGGAAAGTGTGTGAAGCACAGTAGTTCACTCTTGTCAGTGAAATGATCTGGTCCCAATCGTGCATCTGAGAGGCAGAGAAACTATCAGCCAGGGGTTTAGAGGCTGGAAAGTTCTGGAAGAGCTGAATGCTGACCCCTGAGGCTACTTCCTTGGCCCCTCCCTACCTGTGATCCCTCCCTACCAGTCTTGCCCCCTTCTGGGGCCCCTCCCTACCTGTCTCACTCCCTTCCTCTGGCCACTCCCTGTTTACTGTCCAAGGTCACCTGACACCTGCTGCAGGCTGGTCACTGTGCCCACAGGCCCTAACCAGGGACCTGCCCTCTCATCCCTGCAGGCTCAGGCCCTCAGGGCATCGCCTTCCAGGGGGTTTTCCAGCTGCTGCCCCATAGGGCAGAGTGGGAGGATGCTGGGGGGACAATCTTCTGACCTCCCAGGCTCTGGGAGGGTGACACCATGGGCTCCCTGTGCTGCGTGAATTTTCTCTGGGGGCTGAGTTTAATTGTAGAGCAGATTTTCTCACTGTGGATGGTGCATATAGGGGCTCCCTCTGCCTGGGTAATGTGGATGGTGCACCTAAGGGTTCCTCTCCCCCGGGGCCACCCTTTCTGGGCTCACTGTGAAGCCATGCCTAGGTTTCTAGATGGTGTGAGGCTTCTGCTTGCCCATGTGTCCTGCTGCTCTTTGCCCTTCACATTCCCGCCATCCAAAGACAGAGCTGGCCGTGATTTCTCTCCCTCTGCCTGTGGACAGAGGGCCTTTAGGTCCTACCAGAAAACTAGACCCAGGAGCTTCTAATTTCCACTGCCTGGTCTGAGTGGAGATGAATCGGTCATGAGTCACAAGGACCAAGGAGAACAAAGCACTGGCCTTTGAGTGTGACTGGAACGAAGTTGTACCAAATCTATCTGAAAAGACGTGAGATTTTTCTCAGTGACTACTTTTTCATGATTTGTTGGTCACTGGTATTTGGTCAGTGCTGCCCCCCAGGGCACGGTCATCCTTTCAATGGGGCTGGCCCTGTTTCCTGACAGAGATGGACAGTCATATATATTTCGACACAGAGGCCACCTCTCAGAGTCCTCCCAGCTCCTGTCTCGGCTGATGCTGTGCTGAGGCTGAGTTTTCTGCATGTTTCCCGGCAGAGAGAAGCAGGCAGAGGCCTCAGTGATGCAGGACAACTCCCCCCACTGGGGACATGGCCCTGACCCTGTACAGGATTGTTCCGGGATGTTCTGGATAGACACGGAGACACTTGTTCCTTCCTCTCCTCTGGTTTGGGTGCGGGTTGAGGCAGGTGATTCTGTGGATTTATGGGAACATTCTCCTGCAAACTGCCCTTGGCTTGAGTCCACCACAATGTAGAGCTCACCCCAGCTCTGGGTCTCTCTTGGGACCTTCCCAGGGTCTCTGTTCACTCCCGGGGTTACTTAAAGTAATGTCTGACCTGACTGAGTGCTCGCTGCAAATACAGCTGTGTCTTGTTTTGTTTTTTTTTTTTTTTTTTTTTTTTTTTTTTTTTACAGCTGTGTCTTGTGATGCCATGTGGACATGCTCTCTGGGGCTGGGCAGGGACAGCTTTGGCACAGGTGTCATTCTCACATGGCCGGTTCCTTTCCCAATGTGCTTTGTTTTGCATTTAGGGCGTCAGGCAAAATTTCAGGATAGTCGTCAGTTTCTGACAGGTGAGTTCCTTCTCTGGTGTATGATTTTCACTATTAGAATTATGACAACAGCATCCCTCCCTCCCAAGGGTCACAGAGATGCTGGGAGTCAATAAAGTGGCAGTGCCCACCAATTTCCCAGCACCCGGCACACTATTTGCCTCTCAGCCTCCAGCTCAGTGACACCGTGGTTTGCATCCACAGAGAAATCCCTACTGCTGCCTTTCCTTCGGCCTTTAGAATGTGGGCCTGTCTTTGTGGTCTCCCGTGAGCTCAGGTTCTGACACAGGGCTTGGCTCCACATCTCACCCTGGTTCTGTTCCCTGAACAGAAACAGTTTCAGAGGTGTCACTGCCCTTGTGGGGAACAGCGGGCTGGAGAGAGAGGCAGGTCCTGAGGGTGTCTTCTGTTTTAGAGTCTATCCCTGAGGAGCATTCGATGGGCACTGGAGCAGACAAGACCCAACCTTGCAAAGCGGCCCTGAAGGGAGGCTCCACAGAAGGGAGGATCTGGGCAAAGTTGGCAAGAACAGGGTGTCAGCACCAGGTGTCCAGCCTTGAGCCTCATCCGACCTCCTAGTCACATGAGCCCCAGATACAGACACTGTCATGTAGGCTTAGTAAGTCATCCTAGGCACAGCATCTAGCCTTAATATGGAATGGACCAGGGCAAAGCAGAGTAGGAAAGGTGATAGGCCAATAATGCTAAATTTTATGTGATTGGATCTTCCTGTGAAGCCGAGACCCTCTATAAAATCTGTGTGTGTTTGGCAATGAAGTGAACAGTCACTGGCTGCTCCCGAGGGTGTTTCTCAGTGCACCCATCATCCTTGGCCCCACGTCTGCCCAGACCCGCTGCGCTATGTGATAGGCGATGTGTCAGGGTCCTGGCCAGTGGACCCTGGGAAACTGGGGTAAGATCCCCCAGCCACCAGACTTACTCCCTATAGGAGAGGGAGGGGGAAGGGAAGAAGCCTCTGCCCTGCCCCTCTGCGCACCGCGGCCACCCGCACCGCCGACACCGAGAAAGAACCACGCAGAGGGGGGAGAGTTGGAGGTCCAGCAACTCTCATTTTTATTAAGCTCACATGCTAATATTTAAAGAAGAAATTTTAGGGAGGAATGGGCGTTATGGACACCTGGTTATCAGCTCTGGAGTAAACATTTTGCTGGGCCCTTTACAGATGTTAACTGATGATTTATGTTCCCCTCCTTTCAAGGTCGGGTATGCTAGCTCAGGCATTGGTGACTTTCAAGTTTCCTCCTCGACCAGGGAGCCTTTCTGGGTGGAGTGCTGGCACAGGGCCTTAGGGCCCTGTTTGAAGAGCGCCTGCTCCTGCTTCTAAGGGCAGGGGATTTGGCCAGGGTCTCAGGCTGGCTGCTGAGACCCCAACAGCCACGTTGGGGAAAACTGTTCCCCAGCATCTCCTATCGCCCGGCCCAATGCTCTGAGGGCCTGTGACGGGCGCCCTGGGCAGCAAGGTCCTGGGAGCACCTGGGAGAGGCCGAGCTGCTGCCCCTGGAGAGAGCCCCTCGAGGCCTCAGTCCTGCGGGCTCTGGCGCTTCATCTTCACGTGCTCACCTGCCCCCGGGGCCTCATCAGACTTTCCCAAACCTGGAGCTTCGGGACCCCCAGGCTGAGATGCACAGTGCTGGGGAGTGCAGTAGAGTCAGTGGCTTCTGGCACTCTCCTGGTTGTTCACTCACTGTGACCCGGACTCACGGGATGAGCCCAGCTGGCAGATGCCCTCAGCACAGCTCTCAAGACCCTGATGCCTGAGGCCACCTGTATAAAAATAAAAAGAAAAGGCGCAGGCGAGGGAAGGGACGCCTCACCGCACCGAGCCAGGCACAGGGCCTAGGGCAGCAGCTGTGTCTCCCGCCACCCGAGTTCGGTAGCCTCCGGCCACTTCCCCCACCCTGGGGAGGTTGATGGCGAAGATGTGGCAGGCGAAGGAAGGAACGAAGCCATGATGGTTGGTCTCACTTGCAGTTTATTCCAATCTTCTCTCTATACACTCTCCATCCTCTCTACACCTTTCCCCCTATACACTTTCCGCCCCTATACCCTGTCCACCTCTATACACTTTCCACCCCCTCACCTTCTCTCCGAACCCCTTTTATTGATCATGTCCCTTCCAAAGGGCGCAATATATTGACTTCACCAAAAGCACCAAAAGATCTTACAGGAAGAACATTGAGGCAACATAATTCTCTTGTATCTGCAGGCCGGCTAATCTAGGCCCCCGGAAAGAAGATACAAAAACAAAATGGAAGCCTTCTTTGGGCTGAAAGCACTCGGATTTACATCCCAAAGACCAGGCTGGGCTGCAGCCTGGAATCTACAATGTCAAATCAAACCTGGCTAGCACCTTAGATCTGCGGGGTCAAAGATCAGCTAGGTTTCTGTGACAAAAGGTTTCTGTGACAAAACTCCAGAAGGCAGCTGGAAAAGGGGAAATATTCCAACAGCCACCCACTGGCAGGGTGGACCCTCTCAGGAGACAGAGGGACAGTATGGCACGTCCGGCTCCTGTCCTGTCTACGGCCAACCTGGGTCCAACCTTGGCTCCCCAAAGTTCAGACAAACCCCAACAACAGTGATCCTGAGGACACAGCACGGGCAGCCTGAGCACTGCCAGTGTGGCCCAAACACAGGCACAATGAAAGAAATGTTCCCTTGCCATCGAGGGGCAGCATCAGCAAAAGTTTCAAAAAATCATGAAGGAATCTGGAATATCAGTTGACAGAGGGAGAGCACAGCTTGGCTTTACCTGAGCCCAGCTGCCTCACTGGGCTGACATGAGCGGTCCTCCTGCTGGGACTCGACTCTCAGTCTAGCAGAACCCCACGGTGCTCCCTCCTGAAGGGCAGAGTCCGCAGCTCAATTGGGATCTTCCTGGTGGCTCATGGTTTGTGGTGTCCTCTCCTTACTTCCATTCTCACAAGGTTATAAACACTGTAACAGGGTTTGTGCCTACGTGCTGCCTAAGAATGGAGACACCCACTGAATTCTGAAATGCAGGCGTCTCTAGAAAGCTCTGGGTGAGTTCCTGAAAACTCTTTAGACTCTTAGATACAAACTGTATACACTAATATATACAAACTCTTTACACTATTAGATACAAACCCTTTATAATCTTAGTTACAAACCCTTTAAATTCTTAGATACAATCCCTTTAGGCTATTAGATACAAACCCTTTAGGCTATTAGATACAAATCCTTTATAATCTTAGACACAAACCCTTTTCACTCTTAGATACAAACCCTTTGACTCTTAGATACAAACCCTTTGACTCTTAGATACAAACCCTTTATAATGTTAGATACAAACCCACACTTTCGTGGGCTGGACCCTTTCTTGCAGAACCTCAGGAATGTGGTCAGCAGCTCTCTCTGTTTCTCTGTCTCTGTCTCTATCTCTCACAGGTGATTTCGCTTGTGTGAACCCTGCAGGTGTGCCGGGGCAAATGCAGAAAGGAGTGCCTTGAGGATGAGATTGCCATGGGGAATTGCAAGCTCAACTTCTTCTGTTGCCAGCCGAGGTTCCCTTAAGCCAGGCCAGTTTCTTGTTGCCGTTTCCTTCCTTCTGGGCATAATGGGAATCCACAAGGTGTCCCTAGCTTGTTCTGTATTGATACTGATACTTGCAGTGCCAGCCACAGTGTTGTGAGTGGACTTACAAATTGATGGAGTACACAATACTCATCATTCCCTCATTTCTCGTCTACCTCTGGGACATCCTCATAGCATCTCCCACCATATTGTACCTAGAACAATGCATCAGAGGGAGGACTTCAGCACGTTATTCCATACACTTACGTGTTGTCACATGATTGCTCCTGGAGCGCTACTTGGTGCCCTCTATGTCAGATAACCTCCTTATGTAGCTCGGGAACCACCAAGGACCCGATGGTTCCCGTGCCATATCGTCTCTGTCACTGCCTCAGCCTGGACCTCCCCTGTGGCCTTCTCTAACCTCCTGGGCTCATGTCCACGTTCCCCGGGGGTGGCCACTCTCGCCTCTCTCGTTACACTGTGGATCTTCTTAGAGTCCATCTCAGAGAGTCCCACAGGACCTTCTCTCTGTCTGACCTGGTCCACTTAGCATACTGCGTCCATGGTCCATCCTCGTGGTCGCAAATGGCCTCCACTGAGTCCAGCACATGGAAAGACGCCCAATACCTCCGAATCAGAGACGCTAAACCAACACGGACAAGTGAACACCTGTTGTCACGGGTAACTTGGGACAAGAGAAAGCAGGTGCCGGGTGAGACGTGGGGAATGGAGACCCTCTGGCCTGGCCTCCAGGCCACGGCCCTGAGTGGGCATTGCTCCCCTATCCAGGAGTGCCGATGGTGAAGGTTTGTGGGAAACAGAAGGTAATTTGTGAGTGCTGTGACTTTGGCTAATTCATACAACAGGTGCCAAGCATAAAGGCCTGACTACTCGTGCACACTGGGACTGACCTGCAGCAGATTGAAGGAATGAGGATGAAACCTTACTGATTACAGGGTGCTCAGTTTGAAGGGGAGAGGGTTGGGTAGGGCACATGCAGAGTCCCCTCCAAAATGGCAACCACAGCCAGGCAGATACTACCCCAGCATAGGTCAGGTAGTGCTGGGCGGGCATATTCGAGGTGGTACCTGCCAGTGTCTGAAAGTGATATTCCATGGACCACATGGGCAGCAGGAGGAGTGTGGGCATGACGCTGGGTACCACCTGGGCCTTGCCTGGGGGGAGAGCTGGGCACCTTCCCCCAGATTCCCAGGGTCCCTTCCAGCTCCCACATCTGAGGGGCCCACAGGCGCTGTGAAAGGAGGTTTCCTCTTGCGGTCTCGACCTGTATGTTTTGGACCCCAGAGTAGGTCTCAGACATCTCTGGGTCAGAAATGGTGTCCGATGTCAGGCTGCTGGTCCACCTGGAAAGAGACCTCCCTGTACCTTCCAGGGCTGGAGCTATCTGGGATTTAGGATGTGCAGGTCAGCCAGTCACTGACCTCTGCAGGGTTCTGACAGGCCTCAGGAGCCCCTTCTCTGGCTCACTCCAGCCACTTCCATCACCCTGGAACTACAGAGATGACCCGCTGGACCTGGGTCTTGGTCTCTACCGTTAAGGTCTTTGAGTTGCTCTAAGTGAGTGTGTAGAGGGTGATGGGCAGGACCCAGACCGGGCTCATCTCTCATTCTCTCATAGCAGGGCTGAGGGAGAGAAATGGGGATCCTGTTGGGTGGGACCCAGGCGTGGATGGGGAGAGGCCTGTAGGGCTCAGTGCTTTTCTCCAGAACTGACTCCCACCCCAACCCTCTGCTCAACCTGAAATTCCTGTTCAGGCCCACTTCGGGCTGAGCTGAAAGAGACCCCAATACGACTTGTCAGCAAGTCAAGAATCCTCTCCTGAGCCCTCAGCTTTGCCCTGTCCTGAATCTGCTAGACACAGAAACCAAGGGGAAGGGACACTGAATGTGCATGATATGAGACGCCTGCCAAGGAGAGAGCAGACACAAGTGCAATTCAGACACTTTATTGAAGGAAAGACACTGACATGAGGAGTCCCAATGACACTCCAGGGCACAGTCCCAATGACACTCCCTATCATGCTCTGCACACACATGGGACACAGGCACAGGCAGAGCCCACCCACTGCATCCACAACACCAGCACACTCAGCGCAACGCTGGGTGTGCACACACGACGTGGTACCTGCAATGGTCCTGTCCCCAGCCACGAAAGAAGCGTCACAATCCTGTAGCTGCTGCTGTGCCTCCCACCGTCTGCTCTTTCTGAGTCTGTGCAAACAGGATAGAAACAGCCTCAGACACAAGATCTGGAATTCTACTGAGTGTCCAAACTCCAGATAATGCTTCTCGGGCACCTGAGTGCTAGTCCCATTTTGGCCACCAGATGCCAATAGTCCCCCCCTGCTCTGGGTCAGGTCCTAGGGGTTCCCGAGGGAGCATCTGGGCCTGGGGGTCTCCTCCAAAGTAGCAAGATGGTACGGGTCACACGAGGCAGGGGCCCAGACTGGTGGGCATTGGCGGGTCAGCTCAGTCCTGTTCGCTCTCATCAGAAGACGAGGACACCAGGAGGTCCTCATAGAGCACACTGAAGGGGCGCGGGGTCGGGCCTACGGCGGGTGGGCTGCAGGCAGGGGGCTCACGGGTGTCCACGCATGGGACCGAACTGGCATCCAAGAACCCACAGCACCAGCGGTCCCCCTGCAGCCTCTGGAACACCATGGTGAGAGGCTGGACCCTCACAGGGTTCCCCAAATGAGGCAAAGGACTCCCAGGGCAGGCCACAACCTCCTGTCCATGAGTACTGTAGTCCTGGGGCGGGGAGCCTCTTTCAAGCACCTGTTCATCTTGTTGGACACTCCCCTGGGCTTGGGCAGGAATTGGGGTGTGTTCAGGATGGTCAGTTCCAGGGGCCAGAGTGTTCTGTCTGTGGCCGCTGCCCAACCTTTTTCCAGGGCTGCTTCCCTGTGGTGGGAGGCAGGGGCCGAGCCTTCGTTTCTTCGAGGAACTGTGGGTGTGGTCTGTGAGTGCGCTGGCCACTCTCTTGCCCGATGCTCCATCGCTGCAACCGCGGGCTCCAAACTAGATGAGTGCCCGGGGATTGCGGCTGGGAGCCAGGGCAGGTGTACGGACAGCTGCCCATGGCAAGCTCCTAGAAGCGGGCACACAGCTCGGTGAAAGGCCCGGTGCTTTCCCTGCCACGGGGCTCAGCACATGACGGTTCTGGGATGGTCCGCGAGGCAATTCCTCAGCCTGGACGGGTCCTCCAAGGATGAGCCCAGTCCGGGTTGTGCATGGCTGCTGCAAGAAAAGAGGGAAAAGCACAAATTAGACACACTGACATTTGCGTCCCCAGCTCAGACCCAAACCAGTGACCATGACGAAGGTCCCCAGAACTCTAGAACACTGGGGTGTACAGAGAAAAGGACAGGTCAGGGGACCCTGGACAGTCAGAGGAATACCAGAGAGGGGACTCGGTGGGGGGTGGGGGGGTGCCCAGGATCCTGAAGGATTGGCGAGGCTTGGCCCCTCTGTACTTACCCTCACATAGTCCCAGGACTCCTTCCTGTCCTTCGCTAAGGCCTGGGCCATCTGGTCCTGTGTTGAGGGGCATCTCTGCAGCAGAGAACCCCTCCCGGCAATGAGCCTGCAAATAGCATATCACAGAGTCAGTCATCCCAGCCCAGCCCTCAATTGTCCACCCCCGACCCATCCCTCAGCCCTGTGAGAGAGCGGAGAGAGAGCTTGGTGGCCTCTGCACCAGCGTCCTCTCTGCTGGACCGTCCCACTGCCCTCCGTCCTCCACCCCCAGGGCCTCTCTCTGGGTGCCTCGACCCTGGCATTGGGAACCCGGGAGAGAGGCGCTAACTAGGAGGGAGGAGGTGGGCTCCCTCCTTCCCCTACTCTCTGGAATGCCCGGCCAAGCGTCCCAAGGGAGTTGGGAGACACAGAATCAGGGACAGAGGCCCAAACTGCTGGAAACGGCCCAGTACTCACCTGGATGCGTAGGCCTTAGGGACGCCTCTGGAGGGCGAAGGAGCACAGCATGGTGGCATGTTCTCCTTTTCCTTTGGGCGTCCCAGGGGCTGGAGGACCAAGTCTCCCTGCCAGCGTCTGATAGGGGACCTGAGGTTCCGTGCCCGGTGCCCAAAGGCGCCAAAGTCCTTGCACTTGACCTGCGGAGAGAAGGGCCAGAGTGAGACAGGTACTTTGCGAGCCTCTGCAGCGTCAGAGAGGGGCTGGCCAGTTGGAGCCAGGGAAGACAAGGACCCCAACCCCCCAGGCTCCCACTGGGAGATGCCACCCCAAAGCCCCCATGACCTCAGAAGGCTGTGACAGGAAGGTCCTGGAGGACTCATCTCGGCAGGGGCAGCCCCATTCCACATGTGCCAACACCTCCTGGCTCTAGCAGCAAACAGAAGCCAGGACCTGGCAGGGTCTGAGGCCAGAGCTCAGGAGGCCCTGCCCAAGGCCCACTAATGCTTGAAGGAAAGCCCTGCCCGCCTGACCCAGGATGGACTCAAAACCAGCTCTGATAGAGGGGACAGGGCAGAGATGGGCACATCATTCCCCCTCCCGGCCTGACTCTGGGGCCGTCCCCCTTCAGCTTCCTCCCTGCACCTGCCCAACACTTACCTTGGGGTCCTCATGTTCTGGGGCACCTCCCGGGGACACCTTCCAGGCCGGGGCTCTCTGGGCTGCAGGGCCTCTGGGCTGAGCGGGTTTCCCCCCGACAGAACTCATCTCTGGGTATTGGCAGCAGAGTCAGCCTCCTAAAGAAATGAGAAATAAGCTTGAGTCACTCACAGAGTCACACAGGGCCACACACGGCAACTCACAAACATGCAAACATACCTGCACAAAGACACACACACATGCATGCACACATAAATACACATATGTAAAAACAGACACCCACATACACGTTCACACAGACGCAGAAGTACATTCATACACATGCCCAGAAAGACACACACACATACACATAAACAGACACATGCACATAGACACACGCGTACACACAGGAAGACACACACAAGCACACATTAACAAACAGAGCCCTGCTGTGCACTTTATAAGAAATCCCACATGCCATTCACATGCACCCAGGAATGCCCCCTCCTACCCTGCCTTGGCACATCCTCCTCTCCCTAATCTAGACCCCAGCCAAATCCCTGTTTCCAAGAGCCCCCGGACCTACATCCTGTCTGAGAGTGGATGGAGAGTCCACTCACCTGAACTCTGTGGCGGTCCTCTGCTGTGGCCTTCGACCTTGCTAAATCGGGGAGTCTGGACAAGGCTCAGAGATGCTACATCCCCGTGGCAGGTGAAGGCCGGAAAGGATCCACTTCCTGGAAGTTCCCCTTTAGACAGGCTCCAGGACCGAGTGGGTGGGGCCCGCCGTGTCCATCAAGTGCTGGTGGGGGAGACCCAAACTTTGCAGGTGGCCCCAAACTCCTGGTCTCTGGACACTTGACTCAGCCAGTGCTGCAGAGAATCTCTCGGCTCCCTGTCCGTTTCGGGTAGGATGCCCCGGTGCTGTGTCCTGGGTCCAGAGGGCTTCGTGGGGATTTCAGTCCTTCCATTTGTCAATCGTTCTCAAACTTTTCTTTATAATTTTATTTTCATGAAGTTGCTCAAAATAATTTATTACCTTTAATATTCCGACACCAACCCACCGGCATTACCCCTTTCCACCAACATGACTTCAAATTGAACACCCACCACCGGAGCCTGCCTGAATAACAGTCCCTAAAGAATTTTTTGGTGTATTCCTTGTTACAAAGAATTCTCTAAACTTGATTTAAAAAAAAAAAAGGGTTCCCAGAAGAAAGTGTGTGAAGAACAGTAGTTCACCCTGACGGTGAAATGATCTGGGCCGGGT
>NC_073302.1:298899720-298923749 GCF_027595985.1 Sorex araneus | reverse complement strand
AAAGGTTCAGAATATATGAATAAATATTCTAAGATTCTCAAAGAAGTGGGTGGTGTGCCCCCATCCAGGTCTGCTAGCTAATTGGGCTCTTTTAATAGCTCTACTCTGTGGCAAATATTCTCTGCAATTTCATGAATTACTAGGAAATCAAGAGATGCTTCATCTGACTTAGCATCTGACTTAGCACACTATTTCAATAGTAATGAAGTCGTGTAATGCAAAAACGGATCAGAAAAAAAGGTATTAGGTAGTTCTTTTTAGTGGACGTGCTTTCTTGAAAAATTAGGGGAAAATTAAATGAGAAATAGTGCATTTAAAATATCTGTCTTATTGGAACAATTCTCTCTGATTTTCATTTTCTTTTCTTTCGTCACAACACATACATGAGTTGGTTATTTCTGTGTCAGTCAGTCCATGGCTTTAAGTTTTTTCAATGTCTTCTACATATGGGCATATCTAGCTCTGGCTAATTTGGCTATTTCAGGAAGGTTCTCTCTAACCGTACAGGGACTGGCTGCGGCTGAAGTCCTCTCGGGCAGTTTGCACAGGAAGGCAGACAGAGCCCCCGCTCGGGGTCGCGTGCAGAGGAGTGTTGGCGAGATAATGATGTCTTTTCCTAAATTAGCAGGTCCAGGCCGGCATGCTGGGAGCTGCTTCTTTCTCTTAATTTTGAGACTATTTCAAACCAACTTACCACAAAAATGTGAATATCGAAAACTGGACCCATCTGGATGAAGTGTTCTAGATATTTGAGGAACTTTCTGGAGCTGTGGTTGTCGGTGTTAGCTGTGGAGTGAGAGACTGCTTCCAAGAACGTCCCGTACAGGGTAAAGATCCCACTGGCATGACTGAGGAAGATGGGAAACTACTTCGGGGCCTAAGAGACAGACTTTTCCTCAGGCCTCACACACTTCTGGCCTCTCAGTGTAGGGCAGCCTTCCTTTGGCCACGGGGGACTGTGCAGGTGCGACCGTAATGTGATGAAACGGCCCCTGACTCTTGTGTGTGTGTGAAGCAAGAAAGTTTTCATTGAAACTTATTTAGGAAGATGCGGTGGGGAGCGAGAGCGAGAAGTGCACGTTTGAGAGAGAACCTGGCCTTCTCCAGAGCAGAAACAAGCAAGCAATGAGACAAGAGACACGCCAGAGAGAGACGTGCTCAGGGAGGGCGTGGGTTTGAAAAGCAAGGGCCCAACGACATTAGTTTAGCTTTGAGCAATACGTGATTCCCCAACAAACGTAGGCCAAACTTCACTGGAGGCAGCCATGAGGATGGCTTCTCCCACTGGCCAGTGTTCAGGAAATATCCATCCTGAAAGAGCAGGTGAGTAGAAGTGAGGGAGAGACAACAGCAAAGGAAAGAACTGAATAGTCAGCCTATTCCTGAGGAAAATGGATGTCTGTGGCGGGTTGCTGTGCGCGGCTGTGGTGCTGTTCCAGTTTATCCCGTACAGGAAGGAGAGATGCCTGTGGTACAAACGCAGCAAACACACACGAGTGAGACGGTCATGCAGCCCACCAGCGCAAGGGAAAGCTAGTTCTGATTCCTGCCACTGTGATCACTTTGCTCATCCTTTTAACCTGATTATCGTTTTTGCTATTTTTTATTTTAATTTCTTCATTTTTATTGGGATTTTGGGGGATTTAATTTCATCCTTTTAAGTGTATAGAATTATCACTGCCGTTGATAGTTTCTTCAGTTATATTTGTCCCCAAAGTCACAATTTCAACTCTACTATTAAATTGACAGTGTACGGCTCCTTTATCTGTTGTGGTATTTTGGGTGGATTTCTTGTGTTAGCTGTTGTGAGTAACATTTGAGCAGCCTCAAATATGGGGGCGCAAATATTCATCCAAATTAGTGTTTCCATATCCTTCAGGCACGTTCTAAGTGCAGAATTGCTGGATCATGTGGAGTTTGAGTTTTCAGTTGTTAAAGAGATCACCATAGCATTGAGGATTTTCACAGAAGTTACACTAACTCACGTTTCTCTCAAAGAAATATCCATCAGGGAACCAGGCTTCATCGTGCTCGATGGCCTCAGCCACAGTTCTCGTCTCGATCTTGACATCAGAAGGTATTGTCATGAGTGTGAGGTGATGTCTCATTGTGGTCTTGGTTTATATTTCCCTATGATGCTGAGCATTGTGTGTGTGTGTGTGTGAGTGTGTGTTTCTGTTGTGTGTGTGAGTGTGTGTGTGATTAGCATTTTCCTTTTAAAAGACAGTTTTCCAGATGCTTTGACTCTTTATGGTAAATATAGCTCACTTCTCGGGGAGTCAGGGACCCCCACTCAGACTTCATTTCTTTCCCCTTGCGCATGCCATTGGATGTATAGTCGCTCTGTAGTTTGTCCTTTTTTCCTTCTCCACAGGACTATATTATTTTAGAGAAGGGACATGTGCTCCCCCAAAATTATATTTGCTTATATTTTATCTAAGAAACACACAACAAACAAATATCTCCAAAGTGGAAAGCTGAATTTAATGTAGCTAACATGTGAAGCACTAGAGTGAAATAGCAATAACAATAGGAGGCATATGAGATAAATGTTAATGACCATACTTTCCCTAAAATATTAATAGGCCCTTAATCTTGTCATTAGCATGGATTTTGTGCCCTTTTTAGGGTGAATTAAATCTTGTACTTTATTATAGAATTTGACTAAAACTTTAATTATTGATATAATACAACTCTATTATAGCATAGCTCATTATTCAAGTCAGGTCTATTCATGTATTCTAAGCACTCGTTTTCTACTGGAACTAGGCAAGGTGCATGAGGACACAAATTAGAAGCAACAGCCAAAATGTCAGAATCTTTTAAACTTTTATTCAGTATACAATTTAAGGCCATCTCTTGAAATCCTAGAAATCATTCATTGCAGGGCTCGGATGCCCCGTGGAAAGCGTCTCAGGTAACGGAGGTGACAGAGCACCACAGATCAATGGCGTGCTTCCTGTCGGCAGGCTGCTGGGCACTCTGCAGTGTCACTCGCCATGTCCCGGGTTCAGGAAGACGTCATCACTGGGAGTGATGGAAGCCCGCAGGGCTCTCGGCCCAGAGAGAAAGTGCACACAGCACACGCAGAGGATGGAGACCCTCAGTATCTGAGGGTCTCATTTACCTCATCTACCACCAGGAAGCGATGGTGGAAGATGAGGCTGGAAGGTGGCGATTCCCTCGAATGGTGTCGATTTGTTTCATTTGATGAGGTTTTATCCCACCAACTTGCTTCACCGGTGACATGTTGATTTCTTGATCGGGGCAGTCTGCTAAACACATATGAAGGCAAATCATTATCATGGGATGCAAATTCTATGTTACCACTGAGGTTTCTAAAAGAAAGGCCAAACACTGGCAGAGAGAAAATTGTACAGAAGTAGTTGTTCTAACTGAGGCACAGACTCACAGGAGAACACCTGTCCAGCTACAATAGACAGGTCAAACCCACGCTAGACCAGAGGAAGCTAAAATCAGTCATTACTTTGTGAAATCAACAGTGATTAGCACTGTAGCACTGTCGTAGCACTGTCGTCCCATTGTTCATCTATTTGCTCGAGTGGACACTAGTGATTTCTCCATTGTGAGACTTGTTACTGCTTTTGGCATATTGAATATGCCACGGGTGGCTTGCCATGCTCTGCCGTGCAGGTGGGATACTCTCGGTAGCTTGCCAGCCTCTCTGAGAGGGACAGAGGAATCGAACCTGGGTTGGCCACATGCAAGGCAAATGCCCTACCCGCTGTGCTATCGCTCCAGTCCAAACAGTGACTATAGGGATATTTGGTGAGAACACATAGGCAAGAGAGGTAGGAAGAAACACAGATAGGAAAGATTATTAACAATAGTTCTTTTAAGGTTTACCTGGATTTGTTTGGGAAACACAAGTAACATCATTCCCTAATAGTGCAAATATAACTTGAAAATAAAAGTTTGTTAGCCTGCAATTAATTTCCACAAAAGAGGGAAATCTTGAAGAGCATTGGCAAGGGCTTTTTAATGGTACATGCCTTTTGGTGGGTGACTTGGAGGAGTATGCCCTACTTTGTTGAGACCACGAAGAGCCATACAAAGGCAAGGATGAAATCCAAAAGGACATGTGAGCTAGAGATACACGTATCAACCTAACAGGTTACTGGTTTGACCATTTGCTTATATATTTGATTCTGTTTGCATTTTGGGCGATATTCTCGTTTGGGTGTAAATTTAGAGAAAGTGATGGCATAGTGTCATTAGCTTGTCCCTTTCAGATTGTATTGATTACTCATTGATTTAAGATACTATAAATACTTGGGAGTGAAACTCACACCTCAGAGGATGCCTGAGACGCCCAATCCCGAGGCCGTTTGCCGTGGTCCATATCCATATGGTGTCCATCTTCTCTCAGGTAGGCATTGGTGGAACATTGCACTAATACGCTGTGATCTATCGGAGAGGAAGGCAGCTTCCTTCTCACCTTGGATCGATCTTTATTAATGTGGACCATGGATATAGACCTCTATTAATGTCCCCTGATATCTAGACAGAAGTTCCCTAGAGACGGGAAGAAAGTCCCCAGTGTTGAAGAACAGCCTGAATTTGCAAAATACTCTGGGTGACTAGAGACCAGTGATGACAGAGACAGGCCTAGAAGGCCATTCATTTTCTGTCACTTCCGCCTGCCCACTCCCTCCCCCTCCCTCAATTCTCACTGGGATTTCAGGGAGAACTCCTTGGTGATTTAAGGTGGGTTTTATTTCTGAGGACAGCTGAGTCACTTGAACACAAGCCGGCCTTGAAGGAGTCCCTCAGTCAGTGCGAGCTTCCCCTCACTCACCCCCGCCATCCACGGACGGAGAAGAGAACAGCCTTTTAGCTGGCAAACTAAAATGACAGTGAGTTCAAGGCCCAAACAAGCTGTGCGTTTGACAGCCTGGGTGCCCGGGAAGAGCGCGGCCATTTAATGTCTCCCTTGTCAGCCTCAAGTGCTATTTTCCATGTTAACTAGAATTGCGAACATTTTAATTCATTCTTTCCATTCCAGCCCTCATCCCCGTCACGGTTGCTGATGTGATGACGGGATGTTTGCTTGCCGGGCTGTGCGTACCCACGGAGCGGCTCAGGGAGGGGCGAGAGTCAGGTTGCACAATTGACCAAATTTCTTGCTGGGGTTGGGAGTCTTTTGCTGTGGTACCTTTACACACCGGGCTGGGTGCAGTGTGGTGTGGCCAGAAGCTGTCTACACTGAAACTGAACTTGGGCTCTTACGCTTGCAAGAGAGGTTTCCTAAGGTACTGAGCGACTCCTCTGGGTCCAACAATTTCATTCTTTTTTTTTTTTTTTTTTTTTTTTGCTTTTTGGGTCACACCCGGTGATGCACAGGGGTCACTCTTGGCTCATGCACTCAGGAATCACCCCTGGCGGTGCTCAGGGGACCATATGGGATGCTGGGATTCGAACCCGGGTCGGCTGCGTGCAAGGCAAACGCCCTACCTGCTGTGCTATCACTCCAGCCCCCAACAATTTCATTCTTAAGCAACTAAGAATAGCTACATTATTAATGCCAACTGCTTAGGTATTTGTGACTAGGATGCACGTTTAAATATTTTCCTTCTAACCTTGGTTGTAACATTCTCAAGTCCAACAGTCAGTTTTTATGCCCTTTATAGCTTTCTCATAATGGAAAGGCGTTAACTATGTTCCATAAAACCTACACGGTGGTAATGATGAATCAGGATGTCTTGTTTTCCTTTGTATCTCATTCTTGGTGCTCACATTGCTTTACTGTTCACTGTATTAAATGAAAATTGTGATTGAAATTAGTCTGGGAGACATAAATGCTTAGCTTCTGATCTGAGGTATAAAAAAGTGGGACACTGTTGTGTTTAATGGGATTGCATGTTGAAGGGAGATCAAGGGGAGAAAGAAGAACAGTGTTAGGTTCATCGCGAATGCCCTTGATCAGAAAACTACTTACCGCAGCATGTCAGTGTAAGGTAGCTGGGGCCTCATTAGAGAATAAAGGCCGGAGGGAATGATGGCAACCACAGACGGTGGGTCTCGGGCTGGGGAAGTGCACACGGATGAAGCTGGCGGGAGTGTGGAGTGACAGACGCACAGGCTCATCCCTGAAGGGCCGGAGATCATAGCTGAGAAGGCCTGGGTTCAGCTGCCTCCTTGGGGCGCTCACTCACTGGCCGAGCATCTCAGGAAGGGGAGGGTAGTGTGTGAATTGGATAACAGTGGAGCAGGGGGACCGAGGGCATTCACAAGGGTCTCCGCTGTGTTAAGGACCTATTCCTATGCCATGTCCACGGATTGAGATCTTTTCACTCTCTTATAAACTTAACTTCCTCGTATTCCAGGAGTTTCATATGGGGAAGTGGATCACTCATTATCTTTCCTAAATAGGAAAATAATTCCATGAACAGACATTCGATAGTTCTGTTTGCTTGGGTTACTTGCCCTGCTTGCCACGACTTTGCACCTAGTCTCAATTCAAAGGTCACAGAAGTCCAAATCATTCTTTTTTTTTGGGTGGGGGGGCACACCTGGTGATGCTCAGGGGTTACTCCTGGCTCTGTGCTCAGTCATCACTCCTAGTGGTGCTCAGGGTATGTCAGGTCATATGGTATGTCAGGGATAGAACCTGGACTGGCCACATGCAAGGCAAGCAAGCGCCCTCCCCACTGTGTTATCTCCCCCTGAATCGTTCTTCGCCCTCACCTAGAACAGGGCACCCTCTCTTCTTCCCTGCGTATAATGTCTTCCTGTCCTTCAGATTTAGCACCATTCCTCATGCACACAGTTCCTCCTCCTAAGAGGCGCATCAGGCGCTATTTGTCTTGACCCCCTGGTGGGTCAAGGGCAAATGTGTCAATGAGGAGGAGTTTAAGACAAAGTGAGCCATGCAAGGGAGCTGGGCTGGAAGGCACTGCCCTACCACCTCTGCTGCGGGCTCACTGGATTTATGAGTCAGGAATTGTGATTCGATTTCTGGGTCCTTTCTCCCCTGAGTGCAGCCTCTCGGGGCTGGGCAACCCCAGCTGGGTCTGGGCTGGGTGTCGAGAGTGGAGAAGCTCGGGGACGTCTCTCGCTATGTGGTGGGGAAAGGCTGTGGGCTGAGACAAAGCACACGCCTTTTCATGGAAACTAGTCCTTTTCTGGCCCTCATTCTGGGGCGACGCTGGCTGTTGGTAACCAATGACCTGCCAGTACCACGTTCATGATTGTTCAGAGGACAAGGCCATGAGCCATAAAATGGATGCAGGTTCCATTATGAAAAAAGATCAGGACCACACATGAAACATGATGCAGAAAATAAAATCAAATGTTTGGTGAAACAAAGGTCTTTGAGGCATTATTGGAATCAATTTTAAATAGCGATTGACAGCGTTTCCACATATAAGAGAATTGAGACTCCCTATATCTGTTTATAGAACATGAATTTCCTATGATTTCCAAAACAAGACCAAAATCTGATATTATTTGTCCATGTTCTCGCCTTTGACTTCTTCTGTAATATGCTAATGCAGAATAATAAGATTTAAGGCTTAGATGAGATTTTTTTGCCAATACCAACAATGTGTCTTAATTCTAGTTAGTCTTCCTTCATCTCACAGAATTCCAGGTTGGAAGGAAAATTGAATTTTAAATGCAGTTGAATGTCCACATTTCATATCGAACATGTAAATATAAACAAAATCAACAGCAAAATGTGAAAGATAAATTCATTGGTTGAATTTTTTTTTATTTTTTTGTGGTATGGTTATTCATCTTGTGAAACAAGTGTCAGAAATTCACACAGATATGGGTGCTAAATTTCATCAACATTCACAGTCATTGATGAATGAGACACAGACTTACCCTGTGAGGCGTGCAACTTAAAGAGCTTTCTCGGAAGCACGAAGCTGCAGTGGTAAAAAGCAGGAGCCTGATTCTTGGGCGTTGGGAATGACGGGCCAACAGGGGAGAGAGGGAACCTTTGGAGACAGAAATATTCTGTCTCGGGATGGGGAGAAAAACAACTGTGCACATCGAAAAATCAATCAGACTGTATGTTTATCATTGGACATTTTTATAGCCAATAATATTTCATAAAGCTGATAATAATGACTGAATAATTTGTGTACTTCATGCTGTTAATCATCCCAAGGGTTGCAGTTTTCTCATATTTTAGCTATGTCCTAAGACATTGTAAAGATTCAAGGGTGGCTTACTCTTTTGTAAACCATATTATGGGCTACAATTGACGAAGGCAAAATCTTTTTATAGATTAATTAATGGACACTGGGTGTGGGTGCAGAAGGCCTGAAGGGTCTAGGGGTGAGTACAATTCCTGTCTCATTTTCGGGGATGCAAATTAATAGTACCAGTAATGTATAAAACTCTCTAGGCAACAATTGCTTGGCTATTGATGAGTGTTTATTCAATTTGTGTGTGTATGTGTGTGTGTGTGTGTACACCCACACCCAAGCACTGCTCTATACATGCACAGACACACACACACCACAGAGAAGAAAAAAAATCAAATTGGACGGGACTCCCAGTTCCACCACTTTCTAGGTGAGTGGCTTGAGATAAACCACTTCCTATTTCTGAGCCCTTTTAGGAAGTGGGCATAACAGACTCACAAAAAAAATCCTCCGTATTGGACCTGGGAGGGGGCAGCGGCCAGGTGTGAGCCAGATGCTCCCTCCCCACTCTGAGGGGAGCAGGTGGGAGTCGGACCCCTGCGGGACTTTGTCTTATTGTTCTCACAGCTAGTGACACATTTTAATAATCTGCTTAATGACTCCAGGTGCTGATCCCCATGAAGTCATTCCTCTATCCATCCTGTTCCTTCAGATAAACAATTAGACTAGCAGATTATTAAGCAGCATATCCATTTTGAATACTCAGGGACAAAATTGCCGGTAGAAAAATCTTTTATTTCTTAGAAATTGATGTCACTCTGTAGGAAAAGCACAAATATAGAAGAAATATCTGTCTGAAATGTCTATATATTTTGCACGTCCCAATATATTTTGGTGTTTTGCCTTATTCTCTTTTCATTTTAAATGATCCATATTCCAGGTAATTTAAATTACTATTTCTCATCCTTGCTTTTCTTTGCAGTTTAGGATTCTTACGTGAGTCTCTTCTTCAACAAGTTGCTTCCTACAGTCAGACACTGGCAGACAGAACTTCACTCAACCTCAGCACTCACGGAACTTCCTTCTTGGAATCCCCTCTGGCCAGAGGAACCATAACGCATGTCTGTTTTCCGTATTTAAACCACCATTCATGTCTGCGTTCACAACCATCTGATTACTTACTTGCATCCTCTCTTGCCTGCAAACATTGCCCGTTAATCTACAGTCAAACTGTGTTACACTTATTTTTGCTAGGCCCTTCGCATGCATTTCTTATGTACATCTCTACATGATCCCGTAGATCAGCAGGAAACGTTGGAGCCTTTGCCAAATGTATTTGTTGAAGTTTCTGTGCCTTTAGGTAGATTTATTCATCTCCCGATTAGCAAAACAGAATGTCTCCTTTTTATTTTTTTTATGCTTTGGCACAAGATTTTTGCCTTAAGAAGACTACACTCAACATTTCTTAAATACCTGAAGAAAAATGCATAGTTGAAGATATTGACAGCCGAAATGCATTACTGTTAATAAGTAGAGGATATATATGTAGAACAATTCAGCAATGGATAATTAAATTGATAGGAACAAATATATGTTCAGAATAGCAAGTGCAATAAAAAGTAAATATAAAAATTATTCAATTTTATTGTAAATTGAAGATGTCAATATTCAATTTTCACTCAGAAATTAGAAGTCAGATGATCCTGCCCTCTCCAAAGCCTGGCCTGGTGGGCCAGAGGCACAGGGGGCCGTGCAGGGTGGTCTCTGGAGCCAGCCGAGCCCCGGAGAGCCCGAGCCCTCCAGCTGGTCCTCACGGCCACCTCAGGCACTTGTCTGTGAAGTGGGTGGCACTTGCTTTCTCCACAGGCAGGTTGTGGTAAATACGTTGATGTTTCCAGACGTTCTTACGATGCTGTGTACATGCTCGGTAAACACACAATTTCTGCATCTGCAGGAAAGACCAGGAGGAGCGCCCTCTGCTCTGGGGCAGAATATTCCCTTTCTAGAGATAAAACCATCGAGTCGGAGGTTAATGATTCCGTGAGGCGCCTGAGTCAGCCCTCCTCACCTCACACTCAACCATGTCTAAAAGCCTCAATTCAATTGCTTCGAGTCTCTTGACATTAGAAGCACAGAACTTGAATTTTGACTTCCATAGTGTGTAAAAACACAAAAAGAAAAAAAGGAAAGAAGACACGAGCAGAGGGCACTGGGCACAGGGCAGCGGCGCTCTGTCTCTCCCGCCACCCGGGTTTGGTAGTCTCCAGCCGCTTCCCCTGATAAGGCAGGTGAAGGAAGGAACGGAGCCAGGCTGGTTGGTCTCAGTTGCAGTTTATTCCATTCCCATCTCCATTCTCCTCTGATTCTCCTCCTGCTTCTTCCTTCCCCATGCTACTTCATTCTCCTTCTCCTCTGGGTCTCAATCTCAATCTAGCTTCTCCAGCTCTGGCACTGGGACTGGCCCTGGAATTCGACCCCAGCCCACTCTCACAGCCTAGTTAAATCCCCAGGCATGAGGGGTTGGGGCTTACACATAGGTGTAGTCACAATCCATAGGGGTAAAGTTCTTTCCCTCAAGGGATGCTGCTTCTAGGACAGATTCTCTTTCGGCAGGACACTCACCCAAGAGCGGAATCCCATGGGTGTGTCTCTCCTCTCCTTGTCCAACTAACATATAAGCATTCATAATATTAATCATTTTGTATGGACATAGCAAGAGATGCATTAAGCTTATAGAATTGCTCTCCTGGGGTCATCTCGATCTCAGACTACAGTGCTCAGGCCAGATTAGTTTTTCTTATTCCTAGCAGGGTCCTAGTCTCGTCATTGCTTTTGGATTATACATGACATGTCCATGACCAAGCTCTTAACATATAGTTAAGCATTAGGCACTTTGGCCAGGCCCATCTCGATGCCAGGGTAGCACATAACTCACTGCTTGCCCTGGGTCTGTCCCGTCCCTCGTCGGGACCCTGCATTTGGGGGTGCTAGGAAGTAAGGGCAGCTGAGGCTTAAGTTGAGAAAGCAGATGCCCGGGAGTGAATAATATTCGAAGCCAATTAAATCCCATGTTACCAAAGCATATTAACAACTATCTTTCTTTGTCTATACAAAAAAAGATATTGCTTTAAAGTAAACTATTCAAAAGACATGAGGAGAGGAGAAAGGAAATATTAACTTACAATACAAATTCACTGTCCTAGAAAGGTCTGACCTTACAAATGAACAGAGTCTGATTAGGGGAAGAGCCCATAAACTAGTTGGGGAAGGGAGCATAGAAGTGGTTACAGATAGACAAAGGAGTGGGAGTGACTCGGGAGCACTTTGATGGGTGTGACTGATATACCTAAGCTCCTAGTGGCAAGGGGAGCAGGACATACAATGTAGTCAGTCTAGAATTGTTTAGAGATTATTACCAGATAAGCCCAAACTCTGTGGCAAGGGAGAAAGGACAAACCAATGATATCCTACACATAGTACATGTCCGATAGTAATTAACATGCTGTAATTACTAATCATCAGTAGTGAAGAAACCCATATGGATCAAGAACCTAAAAAAAAAATCTTGTCCTTGAGAAATTTGTATTTTGGCTAAATACAAATGAGAAAAAGCTAATGAAGTGTGTACATACATGGCATACATGCCAATTGCATGAGAATTAAGAAGTGGTTTTAGGGGTTCAGAGATAATAATTTACAAGCACATTTACTTCTTGGTAAAGTAGTAAATGTTCTTGTAAATAGATAAAAAAGATATCTGTTTTCTTTCACCTCTGAAGTAATACAATTCACCACATAGATTCGTTAGGATTGTCTGGAATTATTTTAGCCCAATCTAATGTTTCTACTCATAGTTGGTAATACGAACTTCAATGCATGCATTTTTTTTTTTTTTTACTTCTTCAAATAAATACGGTCTTTGGCTTGTCTGGCAGGCAGTGTGACACTGGCCGAGGCAGAATTTCATTTCCTCCTCTAAATATTGAAAGACATGCTCTCCCCTAGCCTTCTCTCACCCATCAGCAGGAGGCAGAGGAGATGCCGGTAACCGACCAATCGGCACTGACGTCTGTGTGAACACCTGTCCTGAGGGCTAGACTCAGCAAACAGGGCCAAGCTGTCGCCAAGACATTGCTCGGTGTCACCTTGAATGTGAGAATGGAGCACCTGGTGTCACCCACACTTCTGACTGAGGGGCCCAGGGCTGCTCGGCCTGGCTTCCTCCCAGGCGACCCTCTTTAGCTGGTGCATGTTGGGGAGAAATGCGCAGGCGTCGTGTCCCAAAGGCACCCGAGCTCGGACTTTAGAGCCAGGGGGTCTGACGGATCCTGGTTCCTCAGGAGAGAACTGGGACACCCTGAGAGGTACTCTGATGTTCTTCAGGCCAAACAAGGGCCCAGGGGCTGGAGAGCAGACTGCGCGTGTGGGAGCCTTCTCTGGTCCTCAGCTCTGCCTGGGCTCCAAGCACGCCCGACCAGAGCCCCTGAGCATGGGGTCCGGGTCAGCAGGGGAACACAGCTGTGGCATGTGCTCCATCCAGAATCCCAGAGTGTGGAAGTCGATGTGGAGGTCTCGATGTGAAGGTCTCGTTCTGTTCAGCAGGGAGAACCCTTCGTGGGGCTGAGAAGGGGACGCAGCTGAATGAACAGATGCAGACCGCGGAGGAGGGAAAAAAGGCATTTATTCTATAGCAATTACAGTATTTATACCTCCCTGCTGGGAGGAGGTGGTATAGTATGCACGCCAGGACCCCCAATAGAAATGCAGGGTGTGGCATGGGCTTTAGCTAGTAATAAACAAATGCTGATAGGATAAGATCAGTAAGATTAGGAGTGGCAACCTTTGCTAGGTGTGGCATGGGGTTCACTAGTGATAAACAAATAGTGACAGGATAAGATCAGTAAGGTAAAATGGCTCCTACACCAGAGCCCGGGCACTGCAGCTGGGGCTGACGCAGGATGCGAAGGGGTGCAGCCGAGCAGCTATCCTCAGCTGTGGCCCGTCCCCCAGCGTCACGCCCTGCACTGATTCTTTCATTGGGGAGGGTTTAAGGTGACACCTGGTGGCATTTCGCAGCTCCGTGCTCAAGGGTTGCTCCTGGGGGTGCCGGTGGCCAAGCAGTACATCAGCTCACAGACCAACACGGAAGGCAAGTGCCGTGCCCTCGGCGCTGTCCTGCCTGCCCCAGGCGCTCTTTTACTTATTTGTTATTATTATTATTATTATTTTGCTTTTTATTTTTTATTTTTTTAAACATTTTTTATACTTTATTTATTTTTAATTAGTGAATCACTGTGAGGGTACAGTTACAGATTTATACATTTTTGTGCTCATGTTTCCCCCATACAAAGTTCGAGAACCCATCCCTTCACCAGTGCCCATTCTCCACCACCCGTAAACCCAGCATCCCTCCCACCCTCCCCAGTCCCGTCTCCCCCCACCCCACACTGCCACTATGGCAGGGTATTCCCTTTTGTTCTCTCTCTCTGATTAGGTGTTGTGGTTTGCAATAAAGGTGTTGAGTGGCCATTGTGTTCAGTCTCTAGCGTACAATCGGCACGCGTCACCCCTCCCCTGCATGACCTCCGACGACATTTTACTTGGTGTTCCCTTCTCTGAGTTGCCCAGAATGGGAGACCAGCCTCCAAGCCATGGAGTCAACCTCCTGGTACTTATTTCTACTATTCTTGGGTGCTGGTCTCCTAGTCTACTATTCTATATTCCACAGATGAGTGCAATCTTTCTATGCCCAGGCGCTCTCTTAAAAGGAGACATTTCCTCCTTCATGACCCATCTGCTAGTTCTCGGCTCCTCCCACCAGGCGCCTCTTCCTTCCCCGCCCCTAGTCTCTTCACGCGTGTGGCCGTTTCCCGCGGAACTGGCAGGATTTGTGGAGCACAGGAGACGGTGGGTGAGTAGAAGGTGGGAATCCAGCACAACCCTGCGGAGACTCGGAGCTCTCCCGGGTGCAGCCGGCAGTGCTCCGACGGGAACGGACAAGGCATCGGGTTTGTCATTTAGACCCCCAGGACAGCACTGCCCCCTGCGAGCTTGCCGCAGCGAGGAAACAGACCCGATTCACAGGGTGGGCCCGCTGGGATGCGTCCAGCCGGGGTGCTGCCAGTGTGGCCCGGACTCTCCCGCTGCTGGGCTGCAGGTGTGAACGCTGTGAGGCGCAGAGCTACGGCTGTGAATCGTCACCTGCCGCCTGGGAAGGCTCTCCGTGATCCAGACGCTGACAGCACTGCAGTGAGTCAAGGGCGTCCGAGAACTCTGCTCCTGAGCACTGTCAGGGATACGGCCATGAGGGTGTCCCTGGCAGATGGTTCCCTGATTGACAGGACGCCTGCGTGCTGGACACTCTTGTCAGACATAGACCCTAAGTGGACCAGATGTCACTGTCACTGTCACTGTCATCCCGTTGCTCATCGATTTGCTCAAGCAGGCACCAGTAACGTCTCCATTGTGAGACTTGTTGTTACTGTTTTTGGCATATCGAATACACCACGGGGAGCTTGCCAGGCTCTGCCGTGCGGGCGGGAGACTCTCGGTAGCTTGCCGGGCTCTCCGAGAGGGACTGAGGAATCGAACACGGGTCAGCTGCATGGAAGGCGAGAGCCCTACTGCTGTGCTATCACTCCAGCCCGGACCAGATGTACCTCCAAAATTTTTACAACAGACTTTGGGCCAGTCAGCAGAAACCCGAGGGCTTATTTCTATTTTTATGTTATTGCTTGATAGATTGGCCTTCTGTTTACGGTGCTGTGCCGTGTTGGGAGTGTCGTTCCTCACCTGGGTGTGTGTCTATGTCACGGAGCACAGGCCCTGAGTTTCCAGTGCCATCAGGCCACCAAACTGACCCCAGCTGCCACCGCTCCCTCCCCTCTCCCCTCCGGAAGGCACCCTCTCTTCTCAGAGTGTGGGAGTTATTTTTGTTGTGTTATTTTCATGCATTCTGGGTGAAGTGTTGCAGGCTTCTGCGACTCGGTTCCTGGCGAGGGTGCGAGTGAGGGTGTCAGAGCTGCAGATTCCTCGGCGGCCTGGGACGCATCTCCTTCTCCCCTGGAGACTCCAGAGCACCCCAGCCCATCTCGTGCATCAGATGCTCTCTCACACTTCCTCGCTCCCTCCCGCCAGGCCTCAGTCTCCCTGTCCCTCCCACAGCCAGTTCTTGGACTGAGTGTGTTTTCTCTCACTTCTGGATGACCTTCCCGTTTTCACAGACATCCTAGAGAAGCTGCACAGGAGTCCTTCCTTGTAAAGATTTCGTGACCAAACTTCAGAAGCAGGCAGAGAAAACAGGTATGAATAGCGGGGACAGTTATGAGGGTGCTCAGAGTACCCATTTGTGGGCTGGCTAATGCTACTTCCAAGTGCCTGATGTCACAAGTTTCTGAGCAGACTGTCTCAGACGTGTTGGACTTAAAAGAATTTGTTGTACAAGTTCTGTGTTAAACTTTGGAACTTTTCTTTTTAACAAACACTTCTTCAGAGTTTTTATAGGCGAATGTTCATCGTGTATTTATTTCTTTAAGAGTCAAATTTAGTATATATATATATATACACACATATATGTAGAGAGAGCCTGATTTATAAGTTGTGTATATATATAAACTTAATTTATGTGTAAGTTTTAGGTATATATATATCATATCAAATCATTCTCTAGCACACCATACAGTAGCTATAAAAATTTTGGCTGAGTCATAAAGCAAGTATTAGCAAATATCAGATAAAAATCTGGTACCAAAATTTTCTCAACCCAATTCATTTTTATTTAGCAATAAATAAAAGATACAGAGGGCATGACCGCTTGTCTTTGTGGATTTAAATCCGGCTCTTGATGGTTGGCACCGACCCTGCAGAGAGCTGAGCCTGCTGCCGAGAGGCTCTCAGGAACAGAGGGAACGCCAAACTCCCTCGGGCCCATCGCCACGCGGGTCTCCACCACCTGCAGGCACATTGGCTTCACGGACACCAGGACTCGCACAGGACGGGGGACCATGTGTTTATTGGAATCTGGATTTGACATTCAAAGCTGACTCTTCTCTTCCAGGACCACAGGCGAACACACGGGCTGCCATATTCCGTCCAGAGCATCACCTGCAACCATGAATGTGGTCAAGTCTCTCTCTCAGAACAGACAGAGAGCCCTGGAGCCATCTTGCCACACACAGCAGGCAAGAGTCCCGGCGGGCACCACGGCACCGGAGAATGCTCCGGGCCCCAAACTAAGCCGATATCACTGGGTCACCCCAGATGGAGCGGGTGCAGTCTTCCTGCCTTCTTCAGAAGGAATCCCGGTGACCATGAGCTTCTACAAGCATGGCTCCAGTATGTGGCCACAGGACTATTCCTCCAAAGCATGTGGCCGCCTTTGCGGCTGTACGACCTTTCCTGATAGGCAGAGTGAGCAATGGAAAGTAGATGGTCTAGAGTCTGCCTCTGGGAGGCGGGCCTGAATGGTGGTGGGAATATCTGAGCAAAATATAATGCCCAAACCTAGAGAGAGAGTATCTGAACACTTGTCTGCCGTAGAGGCAGTGTAAGGACTGGGGTGGGAGTGGGTGTTGTGGAGGGATAATGGGGATATTGGGGTGGAAAGTTTGCACTGGTGGAGGGATGGGTGATCCATCATTTTGTGGCTGAACATCAAACATGAAAGCTTTGTAACTGTATCTCACGTGGCTCAATAAAAATTTTTTTTGAAAAAGAATAGAAAGAGATACAATCCCAAACCATGATTCCTTCTTGCTTTGCAATCCATTTACTGGCTCCCTGACTCCAAAGGTATCATCCAGTGAGATCAGAGACCACGTGGACAATGGGCTCAGATGTGTTCCACTACTGGAGTCATGCATGCCTGTGAAGAAGGCAGGCCTGTCTCCAGTCAGAACCCAGGGGTGAAAGAAAGAACATGTCACACCTACATGCAAGGCCCCATGTGCAAAATGTTTGCTTTCTGGCCACCTTTTTGGGCTCCGCTATCCTGCAGTGGGGGGCTTGAGGGGGGGAGAGTTCATCCCAGGAGTAGCAATGCTCCCACGGAGACTACACACGCGTCCCTTGGGTTTTTTCCTGCCCCAGGCCTAGCAGGCAGCAGTGTACTCAGTACCACCCGGGCGTGTTGATCCTGAGCTTCTCATGGGAACAGGGCTGCTGGTGGCATGCAGGAGAGGGCGGACATCAGAATCCCGGGACTCATGTGTAGTTCCTTATTGAATGCCAGCTCATGGCTCGGCTTCACGGAAAGCGTCAGCTAGGCCGCGTTAGTCAGCTCACCAGGAACTCTGGAAATAAATCGTAGGGTCGCCTCCACCCTCTAGAGAGAAAAACACTGTCGATTGGGATGATGAAAACATGAAATGGATATGGAGAAGCTTGAAAAAAAAAACACCTTACATTTTATTTATTTATTTATTCTTATAATCAAGGCAGCTTTCATTTGAAAATAGCACTGTAGCACTGTAGCACTGTTATCCTGTTGCTCATCAATTTGCTTGAGCGGGCACCAGTAACGTCTCCATTGTGAGACTTGTTGTTACTGTTTTTGGCATATCGAGTACGCCACAGGTAGCTGGCCAGGCTCTGCCATGCAGCGGGATACTCTCGGTAGCTTGCAGAGCTCTCCAAGAGGGACGGAGGAATCAAACCCGGGTGGACCATGTGCAAGGCAAACGCCCTACCCGCTGTGCGATAATCGCTCCAGCCCGCCTTTGAAAATAGAAATCATAATTTAGGTCCGCAGGGTTCCAAGTGTGTGGCACAGGGAGTTTTAGAGGACTAAGTCAGGGAGTGGCCCAACTGACTTGGCCATTCATCTGAAACACTTGGCTGGGCTGGCCAGGAGTCTTCAGGCAGAATGTCCCCACCGCGGGCTATTGTTGCGGTTCCCAGCAGAGAAAGCTGCCTGGTGCCTTTACCACCACCCGGGACAGAACAGAACAGGACGTGGGTGGAATGTCAGGTCTTACAGGTTGCTTTGATCGTAGAGCAATGCAGATACCAAGACACTCATAATAATTTCTGTGTTTCTTAAGCAGATATTTGTAAATATGAACAGCTTCCTCTTCCTCCTCACCCTCGCGGGTCCGCCTTTGCGTGGAGTCCTCTATTTGAAGGACAGAACAGCAGGAGCATGGCTGACCTTGAATAGGGAGGGGAAACGTCATCCAGCAAGTAGGACAGTGCTCAGTGGGCCCTGAATTTCCTTCACGGGGGTGTCCGCTCCTATGGTCCCAGGCGAGAGTGGGATGGTGGTGGGAGGCAGGTGTGCAGGTGGGCGCCCACGGGAATGCCTTCTTCATGCCTCAGGGGAATTGCAGCTGGCTGGAGCCCAGAGGCTGTCTCTCTCTCTCCGGAAAGGGCTCTGGAAGTGAGTGCAGTAGGGCAGCAGATAAGCCAGACTAGATAGCCCGACAGGGCCGGAGCGACAGGACCTGCACACAGCTCCCCCCGTTGACCTCTGGCATTTCACACGGTCTCCTGAGAACCAACCAGATGGGGTCCTGGGCACGAGGTTCCAGGTCTGTAGCTGTTGTGCCTTAGCGAAGTGGGGCTTGGGGAACGTGTTTCCTATTTGGTCCTTAGAGAAGGGAGATTTGCAGGGGGTGCGAGGTGGTTTCTTTTTTTGTGTGTTCTGGAAAGGGGACAATAGGAGAGGCCTATGACAAAGAAATAATTGCTGCATGGGGGAGAGCAGAGGCCATGAGCACAGCCCTGAGAAATGGGACAGGGAGCCTGCCCACAAGCTATTCGGGTGGCCACTGGGCCCACAGGGGCCTGCTGCTCTGAACCTGCTCGGGGTGGTCGCTGGGTCCATAGTTTTATCCACCTGCAAGCAAACACAGTTGAATCCTCACCTTGTGCCATTTCTAGAGCTCAGTGCCATTTGTTTTCAGGTACTAGACTTAACAAAGTGCAATAAAAGTGCACGTGTATGACCACAGAGCACCAGATAATTTCTTAAGGAAGCCCATAGAATAAAGGAAAACATCAATGAGTTAGATGAAGTAAAAATATTGGATCTTAAAAGATCTCCCCATGGAATTCAAAACAAAGTCATAATTTAGGAAAAGATAGTGGAAGCACATAGAACAAACTAGAGATTATGATACAAATTATACAGGATTTGGATTATTTTAGACTAATCCAAAAGAAAGGCCACACCAACCAACTGCATATGAACAGGAAGTGAACTGTTTGATTCTGCAAGATCAAACAGTATGTAAACTGCACTTAACATCTGGAAGGGAAAGCTTGCATGTTTAAGATTGGTTATGTGCATGGTCATGTTATACTCAACAGTCACATGGTAAAGTCTGACCACGTCAGGCACTGGCCTTGGATAGCTCATTTACTGATAGCGGGACAAATTGGAGACACATGCTCTGACCACACACACGTCTTCCCAGGACTGGCCCTGGGATGTTCTTTATCAGAGTCCTAATTTTCACAGCAATATTGTTTTTGATAATAGGCTTTATTTTTAAAGTCATGGTCGCACGGAGCTGAGTGCCCCAGTCTCTCTGGCCTATCAACATGTTGAACACCATACTTGACCCATGTGTGTGCTTTGTTGCTCTGCACCGTGTGTATATTCTGTTCTTGTTTGGCCGATTCACCAACCAGGGCTGAGGGCAGAGTACAATCACCGACCAACTTCATCACAAATTCTAGACTTAACCCTCCCCTACGCTTACACAGCGTTATGATGACTCATGCTTTGCTCCTTTCAGCCTAAAAATAGCCTGCATCTTTATTGTCTACTTGGAGAGTATTTTGGATTTGAGCTATAAGCCCCCACTCTGTATGTTCATGGCTCTTTCCTGATTGGGGCCTATGCTGGGAGCACCTTGTGACATCCTTGAGGTGCACCTGGCAACTGAAAACCAGCATTTTCACAAACTTTTTTCTAGATAATACATGTCTGTAAATTTGCTCATATTACTCAGAGTCAAAGGACCTACATGAAACAACTCTTACTTCCGTTGTGAAATGAGGATTCGTCTCTGTTTCAGGCTTGTTTTCCTGGCTCTTCACGAGGATCTTCCAGCTGGTGGCAGCTACCTATTTCTGTGAGTACTCAATACTACCTATTTCTGTGAGTACTCAATACTACCTATTTCTGTGAGTACTCAATACTACCTAATTCTGTGAGAACTAATACTACCTATTTCGGTAAGTACTCTATACTGCCTATTTCTGTGAGTACGAATACTACCTATTTCTGTGAGTACTCAATACTGACTATTTCTGTGAGCACTCAATACTACCTAATTCTGTGAGAACTAATACTACCTATTTCTGTAAGTACTCTATACTGCCTATTTCTGTGAGTACTAATACTACCTATTTCTGTGAGTACTCAATACTGCCTATTTCTGTGAGTACTAATACTACCCATTTATGTGAGTACTAATACTACCTATTTCTGTGAGTACTCAATACTACCTATTTCTGTGAGTACTAATACTACCCATTTATGTGAGTACTAATACTACCTATTTCTGTGAGTACTAATACTACCTATTTCTGTGAGTACTCAATACTGCCTGGGTCCAACCTCTCCTCCCTCCCACTGAGATTCCCTTCCCAGTGACTGACCTCCTGAGAACCCGTGTGCACTCTTGAATCGTGAGAGAGCGGGAGCACCCAAGGATGCATTTGGTTATGGCTCTGACCACTGGTTTATCCCTTGTTAGTCTCTTTATCCAGGCAGGCTACAGCGTAGCGTGACTTGTAGACCCCCATGAGGGATGCTGGCTGTGCACTGGGTGCTTGGAAATTGGAAATTTGCTTGATGGACAGAG
The DNA here is from genome assembly GCF_027595985.1 of Sorex araneus. Classification (NCBI taxonomy): domain Eukaryota; kingdom Metazoa; phylum Chordata; class Mammalia; order Eulipotyphla; family Soricidae; genus Sorex; species Sorex araneus. The sequence continues at coordinate 298,902,820 of NC_073302.1, read as the reverse complement.
CTCAACACCTCAACTGACTTCCTGAAGTAGTGATGCTATTGCCAAGGACACATTTGTGGCCAGGTGGGCAAGACATTTTTCCTTCTTCATCCTCCCCCCTGCCCCCCGCTGGTGGAATAAAGCTCCCCAGGTGGTTTTCATGCCTGGAATGAATCATCTGGCTCCAGAGTTCCCATCTTTTCTCTGCAACTCTTCTTTTTTTTTTTTGTAACATGTACTCATTAATATCTTAGCTTGTTAAAGAACAATCTGTACAAGCACACAAGCCATTTCAAATAGATGAATTTTTCCCTCTGCAAGGTCATCTATCATTATGTGCCTCTGATTTCATGGCGAGAGCGTCCCATCATTTTTGAGTCACTTTCCCTTTCAAGGCTCCTGTGCCTGGAACATACCCACATTTGCTCTTTGAGGTCGAGAGAAACCCTGAGCTTTTCAATTCCCGTGATTCAACAGCTGTGCCTCTGGAGACTCACGACCCACTGGGTAGCCAGACAACGGCTCACAGTGGACGCGAGCAGGGCTGGCTTCTGACAGGTGGGTGGCTCACACAGCCTCCTGCGGGGGAGAAACAGTGCAAGTCCAGGGGGCAGGAGCACTTCACCAGGGGGCAGGAGCCCTTCACTCTGACAGACAGAGGGTTGGGGGTGGCGGAAACAATGAGGATGACAGGATAAGATTACGAAAATATCAGGCTTTTATCCAGAGTGTGAATCTCATCAGCTAGAAACCCAACAAGAAATTTCAATAAAAGTTGCTAAGAAAATGTTCTTAGAAAAACTTCTAAGGTAGCGTAATGAGTTGGGGGAGATTCTAATACTTCACTCTTAGTGGGTAGGTGGTGAGGGTTAAGACACCCTTGCCAGATGGCACCCACGCTTGCAGCACCGGCTCACTCGGGTTGGAGATCACCACTTGTTTATAGAATTCAGTCGTGACGTTTTTGTCTGGGAGTTCCCATCTGGTGGTGCTCAGGGCTTACTCCTCGCACTGCACTCGGGGTCATTCCTGGCACAACTGTGTGGTTTGCTATGGATCAAACCTGGGTCAGCCAGTGCAAGGCGAGCACTGTACCCATCGTACCATCACTCCAGCCCTGGAAGTCACCACTTACAGGGCGAATGAATTCTACACGTTATGGTTCTAATCTCTACTAAGGAGTAGGCAGCCAAACTTGCACGTAAAAACTTACTTTGAGAGGCACGGAGATGATGCAAAGAAATAGAACGTGAGGCTGGAGCCATCATACATCCAGCAGGGCTTTTGCTTTGCACAAACACGGATCCGCATTTGACCCCGGGCATCCCATATGGTCCCCTGAGCACTGTAGGAGTGATCTCTACGTGTAGAGCCAGGTATAAGTCCTGAGCACTGCCGAGTATGGCCCAAAAACCAAAACATAAAATAAAAAAGGAGTAAATCATTCTCATGGCTGGAGAAATTTGGTCAGGACCAAATATAGCAGTGAACATCGATCCTTCAGAAAATCAGTCAATACCTTTAACAAAATTTAAATACTTAAAAAAAAAGAAATAGGATGGAATCTTCACATATGAGACTGCCGGTTTTATCCCCGGGACACTGCATTCTCTGCAGTCCTGGAACCATAGGAGAGATCAAGTTGAATATTTTCTTAACTTTCTAGTAGGTTCCTAAATTATCCTAACCTGCCTTCCCATCATCTCTCCACCCACACAAAGGCATGGTGCCTGCAGTAAGGTTTGAACACGGCCATTATCTTCTTTATGATGGTCTGACAGAACTGTCCCAGAGGCTAGCCTCTCGTGCGTCCAATAACATGTCTTAAAAAAATTATTTATTTTGGGGCGGGAGCGATAGCACAGTGGGTAGGGCATTTGCCTTGCACGCAGCTGACCCAGGTTCAATTCCCAGCATCCCATATGATCTCCTGAGCACCACCAGGAGTAATTCCTGAGTGCAAAGCCAGGAGTAACCCCTGTGCATCACCAGATGTGACCCAAAAAGCAAAAAAAAAAAAAAAATTATTTATTTATTTTTAGCATTACACTGTAGCACTGTCATCCCCTTGTTCATTGATTTGTTCAAGTGGACACCAGTAACATCTCCATTGTGAGAGACGTTCTTTTTCTTATGAAATACTAAAGAGCGCCTTGGATTTTATGGGGTGTGTGTGCACAATATTTGAAAATGCACAACACATACATGCAATCATATGGCAGTTTTTGGCATATCGAATATGCCACGGGCAGCTTGCCAGGCTCTATAAATAAATAATTTATTATTATTATTATTATTTTTTATTATAGGCTGGAGTGATAGCACAGCAGGTAGGGTGTTTGCTTTATACGCCACCAATCCGGGTTTGATTCCTCTGTCCCTCTCGGAGATCCTGGCAAGCTACCGAGAGTATCTTGTCTGCATGGTAGAGCCTGGCAAGCTACCTGTGTGTGGCATATTCGATATGCCAAAAACGATAACAAGTCTCACGATGGAGACATTACTGGTGCCTGCTTGAGCAAATCGATGTGCAATGGGATGACAGTGATACAGTAATTTTTTATTATAGCTTGTTTATTATTTTTTATTGAATCACTGTGAGATACAGTTATAAGGTTTCATGTTTGAGTTTCAGTCATACAATGATCAAACATCCATCCCCCACCAGTGCTCATTCCCCACCAATGTCCCCAGTATCCCCTCCCACCTGTCTCCCCCTGTCTCCATGGCAGACAATTTCCCCCAGACTCTCTCTCTACTCTGGGGCATTATGATTTGCAATACAGATGCTGAGAGGTTACCATGGGATAACACGTCTGAAGGGAATGAAAGAAACAGCATAGTTTTGCAAACTACCCATGCAGCACTCTGGGGAAGGAGCTGGTAAAAAGCCGGTTTTGGAGTTGAAAAAGCAACGCAGGATTCTGACACTTTTGTGTCAGGCTGGTGTGTGGTAGAGACTGAAGTATGATGACATTTCTTCTTCATCTCGATTCTCCAGTGAAATACTCTGACTTCCCTTGTTGCAGGAACTGTCAGACAGGAGAGGGGCTGGAATTTTGGGTAAATGAGTGATCTAAATGCACGAACCAATTTAAAGTTTAGACACGGGTTTAAAGAT